>NW_018250333.1:236966-256159 GCF_001263595.1 Phalaenopsis equestris | reverse complement strand
AGCAAAACCATTTCTTTCCTTAGAATAAAACAACCAAGCCATAGGGTTTTGAGGTTGTCTGCTTATGCAACGTAAATGCTCACCTCATCATTAGGACTTTGTGCAGATCTATTGTACAATATAAGCCCTAACTCATCTTACGATTTTGAGGTTGTCGTTCATCACGACCTAAATCCTCACATTTCGCAGGCTATTTGTGTGATCGTTTCACACAAATGTAAGCCCTAAATAAATAAAATTGGCACGATGAAATACTTAAATAATTTCCCTTCAAAAGTAAAGCCAAACAATAGGATAGATCGAGAAGTTACTGAGGTTCTCCTCCGGATCCATGACATCCCCTACTTCTTCCTCCTTTGGATTCAAAAAAAAAAAACGCTCCAAATTTTAGCTAATCTTATTTCACACCTCTTTATCTGATACTCTACGTCTGATTCCGTTGAAGAGTCCTACCCTTTGAAATTCCTTGAAGATAATATTTCTTGATTTTTTTCAAGATTTTTATCAAAAATTTTTCTTAAGTGGCTTTGGTCATTTAAGATGTAATTAACTATAGAGGCTTGCCCTTATAGGAAGCTCGTCTGAACCTAGCTTAATGTAGGAAGCTATTCTTCATATTAAATAAGGGAAATTGTCAGCAAATAGAACGGTTTCACAGAACAAATAGACGTCATACATTTCTTAGTTTATTTGATCGAACCTCATCCTCAAGTCTTGTGTTTATCCTGCAAGATACATACAATATTTGAGGTATAGTGCTCTTTCATTTAAACTATGAAAAATATGGGATTAGTTTGATTTCATATATTTTTAAACTTTAAAATGTCCTTCTGAAGCGAGTGATGGGATTTCGATTCTGTTGACCGATAGCTTCATACAAGCAACTCCCCTACCTAAAATAGCGTCGACAGCCTCTGGTGACTCCGTTGGGGACCGCTTCTCTCTCCATTTAAATCAAGAAAAATTATCTTGATACATCGGTAATGCGTTCATGTACCTTATGAACCAAAATTACCCTTCTTCCGTTGGTATGCTTTACCCATTTCTGCCTTGCAAAAGTATAGTCAACTCTTTGGACTTCAGAACTACCTGTTCAATCACCTTTGAACAGACGGGTTCAGAAGGCCATTAAGGACTCTTTGAATCTTCATGTGGGGTCGGGCCCCCAATAGGTGTGTCGGTGGACTAGTTCTACCTGGGCATTTTGTTTTGATAAATGGGTCCCGCCCTGGGTCCTAAACACTCACATCCCTCATTCAAGTTTGATTTTTTATTTTGCAAATCAAATTCGTTTTATGCCACGCGTGCTTTAACATAATTAAAATTTTCAAATTTCAAATTACCTTTTTACTAAAAAATTTAAAATATCCCAAACTAAAGCTTACCCAGTCTGCAGATTAACCTCTATTAATTTTTAGTTCTTGCACTAAGACTACAAGGTTTTGGCCATATAGCTTACCCCGAAGCTTTCTTTTTTTATAGCTAATACAATGGCCTGCCCAACACTGACCTTTTCGTGCAACTTTCCGACAAGCCATGAAGCCTGCAACATTGCCCCCACCATTAAGTTTGGAGCTGGATTTGAAGACCTCAAGGTCATCCTCAGAAAAGCTCCGTTCAACGTGATGAAAGTAACCGCTCCGGAAATTCAGCAGTCGTCTGCTGAATTTGACCTGAACTGTCTTCAAGACTTCCCTTCCTACAAGAAATCCAAAACCACTGCCATCGTGGAATCCACCAAGTATGTTGTTCCCGCTACCAAAAGAAAAGAAATAATGATTGTTGAGGATCCAACTGAAGGATTAGCTACCCCACCTTCAGTGTTTGAAGTTGGATCAAGTTTAAAGACTACACCACTAATCCAAAATCAAAAGAGAAACCGCAAGAGAAGGGTTTAGAGAGCTACAAAAACCTAGACTCCTGAGTAAATACTTGTCGCAGAAAAGCCTCTCCAAGAGAAGTTAGGATTACTGGAAGTATATCCACTTTTACGGGGGAGTAGATTCCATCCTTTGATGGATACCAATCGGTACGAAAGTATCCAGAAGATTGCCGCTGCATTACCATCACTTCATGGATAGGGTGTGGAGAGAAAGAAACATAGTCCTATCACCCGAGTCAGTTCAGTTTTTCAAAGGCTAGCTGCCAAAGAAGGTTGTTCAGTGAGTAAACTACTTAAGCGAGTGGGACATGCAATATCCCCTCGCATGAAGGACGTCAAATCCACCAAATAATCTCAGAAGTTAACTGAGGCTTTGCCTACTCATATTCCCAACTGGTTTCGATTGGGAAGCAGAGTCGACGCTGGTATTGTCACCACAAATTCTATCGCTAGCAAGGCCACATCCCATCGTCCGGTTAAGTCAAGACTGTGTTCAAGAATCCTACCAATCACACACTACAAGGATGTTCCTAAAATTCTAAAGGAAAAGATAAAGAGATTACCCGATATTATAGCTGGTCTACACCTTGGGGAGCATACTCTTCCTCGACATACCGATGTTGCTCTTAGGACACTCCATCCTGAGACATCATCGTCAAAGAAAAAGCTATGGATATGTCAGGTTGCTGTACCAATACAGTTTGGTAAGCCCACAGGGCAAGATTATGGAATCAAGCCAGGGTCCAAAGTATCTGACATCATCGCAGCAATTGTCGGTGAAATGGAAGAACAAGAGAAGGAGGTACAGCAGGGTCCTTGAGAGCTTAACTCAATCCAAGAGTCAATGATCAAAGAAAAAGTTGAAAAGTTCAGGGCTGATATTTTCAAGTTGGCTCGTAAACACGGAGTTTCCATCGACAAAAATGATGAAGATTTTGACTATAATGACTACATTGAAGAAGATTTCATGGATGTCCATGTCATCAAAACCAGAGTCGCTACATCTGCTTGCAAGGCTCAACCTCTCATCAAAGAGAATGCTGAAGATGAGCTGTGCAGGGCTATCCTCATAAGGGATGAACAAGTCAGTCAACTGGAGAAAATGATAGAACAAAATGGCCGCAGCTATGACCGCCATGGCCACCATTCAAGAGAAATCACAAGCACCGCAACTAGCATCTCCAGATATCAACAAACCAGAGATAATACACATTACAGATGAAAGAATAGAAGTTGCCTTGTTAAATAAAGATGAGGAACAAAAGAAAGATTCTCCATCAGGCGCCATACTGGAGAAAGAATTCAAGCAAATGGTCGAACAAGTTCGGTAGGCCTTAACCCAATCTAAAGGTGGTGCATTGATTCTAAAGGGTAGACCTTACCCGGAAGAATTCAATGCCATACCCTTCTCCATGCCATACCCATCTCCAAGGGTTTCATTGTCCCTAACTTTAAAATATTTGATTGAACTGGAAATCCTAGACAACATTTAGCACTTCTGCCCTAACTTTAAAATATTTGATGGAACTGGAAATCCTAGACAACATTTAGCACTTCTGAGCCAGTTATGACAGCATAATAAGTAGCGAGGCTTTACTCTACCAATAGTTTGTCAGCAATCCGTCAGGGATCACCTTTGATTGGTATGCCAATTTGCCCAACGGATCAATAAAAACATTTGCCGAGCTGGAACAATTATTTGTGAAAAGATTTTCCGGAGCGCAACATCATTTCTCTATAGGAGAGCACATGATGGAAAAGCAAAAGCCAAATGAGACTTTAGTGGATTACATCTTGAGGTGGATAAATCTTAGCATGAAATGTGAACCTCAGCTACAGGAACATCATGCAATTTAGATTTCACTCAAAAGCATTCATGGACTCATAGCTTTCATGCTCAAGGGACTCACCATCAAATCTTTCGAAGGCTAGCAGTCTTCAGGAAGTAATCAAACATATGGATTCTCATGAGAAATCCAAAACAACCAGAGTATTTAAAAAAAAATCTTAAACAATCACAACTGTTAATAAAGGAAAAAAATTGATAAAGATATATGCAGAAACTCCTTGTTAATCTTCGTCACAGCAGGCTCTGAAATAGAATAGCCAGTCTATTTAATGACCGCCTCAGGGAGGATCATCTCATAATAAAATAATATCCCTAGCAGAACAAAAAAAAATGGTGTACTCTTTCGAAAATGAAGTTGTATCTAAAATATTCAGAAGTATGATGAAGAAGCCCGAGTTCAAACTACCAGACCCAAAGAAACGTGAAGAGGTTGATAGAAGGATCAACCAAATTATTGCCCATATCACACATTACTAGGACATACAATAGAAGAATGTTTCATCTTCAAGGATTGGCTCAAGAAAAATCTCAAAGAAGAAAATATAATGATCCCGAAAGAGTATTTAAAAGAACTTGAAAAAGGTTGCATAAATATGATTTCGGTTGAGCCAATCTTTCTGATTGATCTGTACACTGGAGAAGATGGATTTCGGTTGAGCCAATCTTTCTGATTGATCTGTACACTTGAGAAGATGGATCGAGTACAACTTGGAACAAGCTTAAGAGGGTCCTAAATTAAACACAAAATTCATCAAAAAAATCTTCCACACATGCAGTAAAAGATGGATGGGATAATGTTTGGAGCAAATCATCTAAGAAGATGTTAAATCAAATCCATAACGCTTCAAAGCAAACTGCCGCTCAGAGTCTTCAGCCCGCCGAGCCCGAGATGAAGCTTTCAGTGCCAGAGCCATCGTCATCCAAATTAAAGAAAAATAAGAGAGCCATCACAAAGATTGATAGCATATGGGGTAGGATAGGGGATGCCTTTACTAGATTGGTTATCTCGGATTTGGGAAAGAAAATCCTCGAACCCTTGACTTTGTATGATTATCTTTTTACCGTTCTAGGGGGTGATGAACATAATGATCGTGATTTCAGCTACATTTTAACAGTTTCTAGTGATGAAAAAATTGATTGTGACCAATCTAACTCTGATCTCGATTCCCAAAACAATCCTTAAATCATACTTGAGTCTGATGACCTCGCTAACAATACTGAAGAAGACATCAATGATACCGCTTAGGATAGCACCGGGACCGACGAGCCAATCGTTGAACACCACGACAAACCACTCTCCCTTAAATTAGATCTTTCTGATAAAGAAGAAACATCAGAATATTGAATAATGATACCTCAAGAAGAAGAAATTACAAAAATAAACTTAAGAAGTGGGAAAGTATTTCCCCCAAGTATAACTCCTATAGATAAAGGAAAATAGATAGTAACTCGAGAGGAATTACCTCCACCTCCATCAATAGAAGAACCACACAACCAAGAGAAAGTTGGAGGGTCATAAAAACTATATTACAACGTGATAGCTCATCTTATGAAGTTGTCGGCCCGACTAAGCATTTATGACGCTCTGGTCTTGTTAAAGGAGATGAGAGAAGCTCTGGTTACAGCTTTGCTTGACCCAGAGATTTGTCTAGCTCAGTTGCCCAGCACATCTTTAGATGAAGTTTGCTCATTGAAAGAACAGTCAGGGCTAACCTTCACAGATGAAGATTTGCTTCTTGGTACCACCGACCACAATCAACCACTCTACATCTCCGTCAACATTGGCAGATTTGTATTATCCAGAGTTCTGGTAGACCTAGGAGTATCTCTCAACTTGATGAGCCTACGTACATTGGCCTATTTGGACATCGAAGCCCAAGAGCTTACGTCCGATAAAATGATGCTAAGAGGATTTAACCAAAAAAGGAAAAAGGTCTTTATGATCGATCTCATTACTTATGAAGGTCGGAGAATTAGTAGCAACGGCTAAATTTCATGTCATTGACGCTGAGAACTCTTTTAACGCTCTACTTGGTCGACCGTGGATTCATGAACACAACATGGTTCCGTCATCTCTACATCAGTGCATCAAATACTGCAAAGAAGGACAAGAACATTGCATCAAAGGGGATCCACAACCGTTTTCAATTCATGAAGTTGGTATTCTTGAAGATGCTGCCTACTACGCCTCACCAAAGAAAACGGTCTTCTCACAAGAGATTCTGACAACCAAAAATGAAGATTCAGAAAACTCACAAAAAGGAGGCCGTTCAACTTTTCTTCAATGAACTTCCGCCACCCTTCTACAACAAATTGCAGGAGGTTCTTTTAGTTCGCGCACTCGAGGTCAAGGCTGGGGACGTGGACGAGGAAGAATCAATATAATTGTTGAACGGACTAGGCCAACCATGAACATTGGGGATGAAGACAGTTCTGAAGATGAAATAATGATGACAAAATAGAAGAAACATCAGTACTATGAAACAATGTATGATCGGATAAACCACTATGTGAAAACTATGACCCTTACTCTAATTACTCCGATTCTCCCTCAAGAGGTCGAGAGTTTAGAGGTCAAGGAAGTTCGTAGTGTTAGTCCATAGTGCTAGTTCAAAGCCGATCAAATTTTACCGTGCTTCTACCTCTACCAATCTTTAAAATCATGTAAATTTGGATGATGATCCTAACAAATTAATAGAATTACCTTTTGGTTACTTCTCGCCTTGTATGTAAAAATTAACTCAACAAGGGCATTTGTCAAAACAAATGCCAAAAGATAAATTACAACTTTTTAAAAGATTATGGAATATTAAAAGTCAAACTCCAAACTCAAAAGAGGGTCTTAAATTTGGTACAATTAGACCAGTCGATGATTCCAAGTTTTGTATGGTTGTTACTAGTGAATCAGGAGAGGATTGCCTCGATATTGAGGATGACTCTACTGACCCACTGCTAGAAGATGCTCCGTCAGAATTTGAGTAGGAAATTAAATCAACGGTTGATGAGTTAAAAAAAATCAACCTCAGGACTGAAGAACAACTCCGACTTACATTTATAAGTTCTCTACTCAACGATGAAGAATATCTACGATTGATCAAATTTTTAACAAAATTTAAAGATTGCTTTGCATGTAGCTATGATGAAATGTCAGGACTGTCTATATAAGTTGCAGTTCATAAATTTAGGGTAGATAAAAATATAACCCCAATAAAACAGGCTCCAAGAAGAATGCGCCTCATAATAGAGCAACAAGTCATTATTTAGGTGATGAAGTTAATAGACGCTAACTTTGTAAAAGAAGAGCAATACCCCACATAGCAATAAACTTTGTAAAAGAAGAGCAATACCCCACATGGTTAGCCAATATTGTACTTGTCAAGAAGAAAAATGGACAAATCTGTGTTTGCGTTGACTTCAGAGATCTAATTAAAGCATGTCTAAAAGATGACTTTCCACTACCAATACCAGAAATGATGGTGGATATTGCTTCTACACATGCAATCTTCTCTTGCATGGACGGATCATCGGATACAACTAAATCAAGAGGGATCCAGAGGATGCAGCACTTACAACCTTTAGGACACCGATCAAAATTCTCTGCTACATAGTGATGTCATTAAAGAACGCTGGAGCAACATATCAACGTGCAATGACGAAAAGTTTTGACGACCTCATTCATAATCAAGTAGAATGTTACGTGGATGATTTGGTCATCAAAAAAAAACAAAAAATATACCATTTGTACGATTTGAGGATCGTATTTGAACGCTTACGACGATATGACTCTAAGATGAGTCCTTTAAAGTGCGTCATTTGCATTACCTCTGGAAAATTTCTAAGATTCATTGTCTAACATTAGGGAATCGAGATCGACCTAGATAAGATTAAAGCTATCTTGGAAATGCCTCCTCCTAAAAACTTAAAACAAACTATGTTCATTCCAGGGAAGGTTGACATATCTGCGAAGCTTTTTTTCTAATCTCTCAGGTAGGTGTCAGCCCTTTTCGGCTTTAATTAAAAAGGACGCCAAATTCATTTGGGAAGAGAAATGTCGGCGTACCTTTGAGGACGTTAAGCAATATTTAATGGCATCTCCTGTTCTGGCAGCCCCTATCCTAGGGAAAACTTTGATACTTTATACCACGACCTTAGATGACTCTCTTGGAGCCCTCTTAGCCCAAGTCAATGAGGAGGGTAAGGAAAATGCATTATACTTTTTTAGTCACCACCTAATACCGATGGAGATAAGGTATCCTCCTATTGAGAAGCATTGTCTAGCTGTGATTTCCACCGCACAAAAACTTAAACATTACACGCTTTCACATAAGATTACCCTAATATAAAAAGTTAACTCGTTTCAATATTTGATGACCCGAGCAACACTCTCCGAACATCTAGCAAGATTGTTAATGATCTTATTGCAATTTGTTCCCCTACGTGCTATCAAGGGACAGATTCTAGCAGACAGATTCTAGCAGACTTTCTCAACTTTCTCGCAGCACACCCACTGCCAGCTGGGTCCCCTTTCGATGATGAACTACCAGATGAGCATGTGTTACAAATGGAATTCTCTAGTGCGTAATGCTGGAAGATGTACTTCGACGGTGCTTCATCAGCCAGAAAATACAAAGAATTAGACACAGTCATACCTGGCAAAGCAGGGATCAGTTTGATCTTGATCAGTTTGATCTTTATCACACTACTAGATAAGGGTAAGTTGAGGTTCTCATACCACCTGACAGAGCTGTGAACCAACAACGAAGCAGAGTATGAAGATTTAATCACCGAATTGGAGTTGGTAGTCTCAATGGATATAACAAACATTGTCATCTACGGTGACTCTCAACTTGTTATCTAACAAGTTGCTGGACAATACAAAATTCTGAAATCAAGACTAGCAGAATATCACCGATATGCGATGAAGCTAATGGTGAAAATCCCCTATGTGACTTTCTGCCTGATTCCTAAGAAAGATAATGCCCATGCCGATGCTATAACAAAACTTGCTAAGGAGCTAGCGTGTCCCCTGAATGATTCCATTGAAATCACAGAACAAGGAAGACAAGTTATATCTTGAATCGACCTCAACACTCTACACAAGCTCAGAAAAGAGGAAACAACATTTGCAGTTACGGATATCAATAAAGATTGGCGCAAGCCATAAATAGAATATTTGTATACTGGAAAGTTGTCGGAAGATAAGTCTGGGGCACATCACATTACAAAAAAGGCTATGTTATGCACCTTGGTTAGTGGTGTCCTCTACAGAAGATCGTTCGAACAGATGTGGCTACGATGCCTAAGCAAAGAGAAAGCATGAAAGATCGTCAAAGAAGCACATGTCGGATTGTGTGGCGCTCACTAGTCAGAGCCGAAGTTGAAAATGAAGATCAAGAGACTCGGATATTATTTGTTAGCAATGATGTCTGACTGTATGGATACAACCAGAAAATGTTACCAGTGGCATCAGTGCCAGATACACGGAGTGGTTTTACACCAACCTCCAAATGTGCTACACCCAACCGTTGCCTCGTGGCAGTTCGAGTGTTGGGGCATAGACATAATCGGTTTGATAGACCCTCCATTTTCCATAAGACACAGATTCATACTTGCCGCTACAGATTACTTCTCCAAATGGGCAGAGGCAATAACGTTACAAGAGGTTATGACACAACATGGGCACAACACGTCCTTCAATTCTTGAAAAGCCAAATTGTCTACCATTTTGCATTACTGTAAAGAATAATTTTTTATAATGGGACAGCCTTTAAAAGTACCAAAATTAGCAATTTTGTCAAATGACACGGGATAGATTGGAGATATTCTACAATTTACTATCATAGGGAAAATGTCGACTAATCGAGGCCTTCAACAAAATATTGGTACAGATTTTGAAGAAAACACTAGAGGAAAATAAAAGAGATTGGCACAACAAATTATTAGAAGCCTTGTGGGCTTACTGGACGACGTTCAAGACTCCCACTCAATGTACACCCTACATGCTTGTGTACAGGTCCGAAGCCATACTAACGTTAGAAGTTTAGACGCTATCTCTCAAAGTCACTGTTGTCGACCAGCTTACAACAGAAGCAAGTACAAAACTCAGACTTGAAGAACTAGAAAGTCTTGAGGGACAATGACTAGAAGCACAACAACATTTGGAGCTTTACCAAGCAAAGATGGTACAAACTCATGACAAATTGGTCCACACAAGGACATTCAAAGTTGGGGACCTTGTCCTCATGCTCAAATACTTGTGCTCGGATAGATTGGATATACTCTACAATTTACTATCTCATATTCAATGGATTGTCTCAAGCCTTCAACAAGACATTGGTACAGATTTTGATGAAAATATTAGATGAAAACAAAAGAGATTGGCACAAAAAATTGCTAGAAACTTTGTGGGCCTACCGAACGACGTTCACGACTCCCACTCAGTGTACAACCTACATGCTCATGTACGAATCCGAGGTCCTTCTACTGTTAGAAATTCAGATGCCATCTCTCAGAGTCACTGTCGCCAACCAAATCAAAACAGAAGAAAGTGCAAAGCTTAGGCTTGTGGAATTAGAGAGTCTGGAACGAAAAATGTCTCAAAGAACAACAACATCTGGAACTTCACCAGGTAAAGATGGTACAAGCTCATGACAAATTGGTCCGCCCAAGGACATTTAAAGTTGGTAACCTTGTCCTCGTGCTCAAAAGGTCTATTCTTGCACGCCGTAAGATGGGTGGAAATTTTGAGCCAACTTGGGAGGGACCATTTATCGTTGAAAAGGTCTACACAGGAGGATCCTACCAGTTAATAGACTTTTCGGGGCGAAAGACCCATGCTACCAATCAACAAACGATACCTGAAGACATACTACGCAATCTGACATTGTTTGCCTTCACTTGATTTAAAATTTTGAAATTTTGATTGTTTTTGGGTTATCTATGTGGCCAAACGTCTGTGATCGGGTCCAAAATTTTTGTAACAAAATTAGCCTTAACATAATAATTTTTTTTTTGAAAAACTACACACTTCAATCTCCTCTTTTCAAACTTAATTTGCCATACAAAAAAATTAATTAAACATGATAAAAATAATAAGAAAAGAAAATAAATATGTTGAGTGGATTCTCTCAATTTCGGAGTTTCTTACTCTTTTCTCGTGCAGCACAACTATCTTTGTCTGCACTAATTCTCTTCACATCCCCGGGAAATTTCACATTTTGTGCAAAAACTTACAAATTTTCACAAATCTTCTTCAACAATGTCAATCTTTACATACAACACATGTCTTTGAATTAAACATTACAACTCTGTAGAATTATCATTACTGAATCAATCCCTAATTTCTGATTCACCTTTTTGAGGTCGGTCCTTACCATCTAATGCTCTCTTTTGAGATTGATCACTTCCTTTCAATTCTCATTATAGAATTAGTCCCTAATTTCTGATTCACCCTATTGAGGTCGGTCCTTACTTATCGATGCTCTTATCGATGCTCTCTGCTGAGATTGATCCCTACCTTTCAATTCTCATTTTTGAATCAATTCTTAATTTCTGATTCACCTTTTCCAGTCGATCCTTACCTTGCGACCCTTTCTTCTGAGATTGATCCTTTCCTTTTAATTCTCATTTTCAAATCAGCCATGATTTTTTATTCACCCTTTTGAGGTCAGTCCCTACCTTCCGACTCTCTTTCTTGTGATTGATCTTTAACTTTTAATCCTTGTCCTAGGTTCAGTCCCTAACATCTGGTTCCTCTCTTTTCAGGTTCGTTCCTTAACTTTTCACCCTCTTCTGAAATTAATACCTGAATTTTAAATTCCACCCCAGGGTCAGAACTTACACACTGATTCCTATCTTTCATAAATTCCTGAAATCTCAGAACTTAAAATCCACTCTTCAATCCCTAGTGAGAGTCCCAACTTCTTGACTTTGATCAAATATTCACCTGCTATATTCCTCAGCAGAAGAAAATAGCACACACAATCCCACACTCCTTCTATGTCTCTTAATTTAGGAGTTTGTAATAGTTTTTTTGATCTCGCGGTCAATGCCAATATGCGTGGTGTGCTTTGCTCAACACACCACACCTATTGGGGGTTCATTTATTTACCTCATTGTTGGTTGAGGTCTAGTCTTTATCTTTAGTAGCCTAAGGTCTAACCATAGAACTTCCTTTTGACTATTCTTAGAGAACTAGAAAAAGGCACCCTCACCATTAGAATTTTAAACTCTTCTTTACTCAACTTGAAGTTCCACATATTGGACCTAACCCTTAGCACTTAATAGGTGAGGTCATTGTGGGGGAGCTCAAGGAGAGTTACTATAGGACTATTGGACCTTAGGGTTAACCCTGGGTATTGGTTTAGAGCTAAGGCACTCACTTCACTCACAATCACTCACTACCATGAACCCAAAATTTCTTGACTTTGATCCCTTAATACTTTTGGGATACTCTTGTAGATGGTCCCCTAAACCTACTAGCCCTAGGCTAGAGTTTAGCTAAGACCAGTACATAGAGGACCCAAATGGGGTTTCCATTCATCCATGGCATACTTTTGGTGGTTAGTTCCCAAATCTTACCCAAAATACCCATCCTGGCCTTTTGCCCCTAAACTCTCCCAAATTACCCAAGTACCTTTGAAACCCTAAATTTGGCCAAAATTCCCAAATTTATCCAAAATACCCAAACTTGTTCAAAAATCATTTCAAACCTTTTCAAAATACCCAAATTACCCAAAATCACAAAAAATTGTCAAATCACCAAAGTACCCCTCCCTAGCACAAAATTCCAAAAATTTCAAAAAATCCCAAAAATTCCAAAACTATTCCAAATGATTCTTATTTCATTTTTCTCAACTGCCACATAACCCAATTAGGCCAATTTGACCAGCTTTAACAAAAACACCCAAATTTCCCTTTAAAGGCCCAAATTTCCCCAAATTCAACTCAAATGTCCATCAATTTGATCCCAATCTCCCCAAATTTCAATCTCAAACCAAAATTTACACTAAATGTGATCATAATAAACTAAATCCAAGCTTAATTGGCCCATTCTTTAAGCCTAATTTTCTTTTAGGTCAAACCCCCAATTTTGGACACACGACAGAATCTCACCAATCCATAGACCCGTCAATTGGCCATCTTTTATGTTGAAAACTCTTTGTAACAATAGTACACATCAAAATTGACCATAAATTGTCCTTGGTGAAACCTCAATTTCATTTAATTTCAACTTAAGTCCAAAATCCCCAAATTACCCCAAATTGCCTATGTACCCGAATTTCACCAAATTGATTGCCTTAATCCCAAAATTGGCACCCAATTTATGTTTAAAACTCTTCATGGAATTCCTATTGACCATTTTCAACCATCAACTTGGACTTAGCCCAAGGTTAGCCCAATCTAGACCCAAGGTTAGCCCAACAAGTCCAAAATTACCAATTTTCAAATTCCTTCAAATTGACCCTTCAATTAAACACAAAATCCTTTCAATACTTCACCAAAAATGTTCATTAAAGTCATCTACATCAAATGAATCAATCAATTGGGTCAATTGACGTGGCTAACCTAGCCCAAACCTAAGTTTTGGTCATTTGAACCCACATCAGACCCATGCACTAAAATTAGCCTAACCACCTCAAAGTCACAAAATTAATGACTCCACAGCCATTAGTTAGACCATAGTGACCAAGCTAAACCTCATAAACCTACATAAGCTAAGTCATGGACCAAATGTCCTCTAAATCAAAAGATTTTGATTCCATATTTTCTTAAGCCTTGGATACTTTTGCTAAAACAAAACCTCAACTCATTTAATTGCTTTGACATATTCCCCTGAGTTCCCTGAGCTCCTAAGTCTCCTCCTCCTCCCATGGTTGGCTGGCCTAGTCACTGGAGAAGCCAAAAATGAGGGCCACCCCCTCTTAAATTTCACCAAATTCAAACTTAGAGGCCAGCTCACCCATCTTAAATTGTAGAGCCCCTCTGCCCTTCACCTAAGCATCACATTGCACCCAAGCATTGGTCATGATAGCTAACCCAAGCCCATTTTTATAAAAAGCTCACCTCCGCGGCTATGGAGGTAGTGCTGAAATTTTCTCAGAGAGAGCTTGCCAAATCACTCACAGGCTTCTTTGAGACCTCCTCAGTGCAATCCAACCATCTTCGCCCACTGATTCCCACTGTGGAAGCCCAATTTTGAGTTCTAATTTCTGTATAAAATCAGGATAGAGCTCTTTACACTCCCACAGTCCACCAAACTTCAATTACTTATACCCACACCTTCACAATAATGAAAGAAGACAAAGCCCCATCAAATCCCCCTTCCAGCGAGCCCCTGACAGAGACTTTGATCAACGCCTGAAATCAAGGTTGGTCAAATTCATACCTAGACCTTACACCACAGAAAGAGGCTCAATTCCTAGCTTCCTTGGTCTCCAACGAATGTGCCATGCATCTTTGATTGAAGCTTCCCTTCTCAGAGCAAAGGTATTGAACTTCTTCTACTCCCGAGCCTATTTTGATTCTCCATTTTCTTGGGCTTTTCTTGGGCTTAATTTCAGGGGCATCTTAATCATATGGATATGTTCCTCTAGTCTAGATGAGCATTTTAAAAAAAATTCCACTTAATTTGGTTGATAAATGAGGGAGATATCAAGCCTTGAAGATGGACGTTTCTTGAGTTAGTCTATTTGGTGAAGAAGACAGATAGCCGTCCAATCACACATTTATCTCATTAACAGACGAGATCAAGTCAGACAACACTTCCTTACATGAACAGCGGGACTTATGGCTGCTAGCATGGACGGCGGCATGGAATGGCAGCGCGCCACGTGGAGTTTTGGAGCTTCCTAAGATGATGTGGCACCGCACGTTTAAATAGATAAATAGCGAATTAAAAAAAATTAGAAAATACACCCTAACTTCAAAAGTTCATATCTTGGCATAGAAAAATCATAGAAAAATCTCAAAAATAAAATAAAAATACCCACTTGCTCAATGAATAGAGGAGAACAATGTTGATTAAATTTTGTATCCATTTGACGCATATTTGATTTTTAAAAAATCAATTAGTGTTAGGAGTCTTTTAACTCTCCATGCATGTAGATCTATCACCTTAACTTGAATCTTTGGCATGTCCTAGCCTCTGTCAAGGGGAACATTTTATGATTTTTCCAAGGTTAGAGGACACCTTTAGACAGAGATACATATTTTTTAAGTTTATGTCTATCATTTGCATAAATTAATCATAATAATTAGCATGTTGTTTAGAAAAATCCAAGAAAATTTTGGTAGGTTCAATATTACAGAAGAACCCTTAAGAAAATTTCTCATGAGTCAAGTCATTTAAAATGAACCTAATCTTCACAAACACTACGGTAATTAATTTTGGAAAACAAAAAAATCAAAATGACTTGATTTTTTATCACCACTATTTTTTAAGATCCAAAGAACTCCCATAAAAACTTTAAGTTAAATATCAAAAGAATTTTGACTCCATTTAAGGGCCTAAATTGATTTTTCAAATTAAATATCTTTTTTGGCACTAAAATGATTTTTAATGATCAAAATATAACTCAAAAAATTATCAAAACTTATTTTTTGAGTTCTCTATGATCAAAGGAATTTTAAAAAACTAAAATAGTATTTAAAATAAAAACTTCCTTTTTAACCTATTTTTAAATATTTAAAATAATTAAAAATTCATAAAAATCTAAAAAATAATAGAATTCATGAAAATATTCTAAATTGTTCTCTAAGCACTTAAAAACAATTGGAATATTTTTTCCCTATTTTCTAAATAAAGATATTGTGTTTTGAAGTTTAAAATAATTTTTAAAGGCTAAAAAATGGATTTTCACTAAAAATAATTCCACTAAATCAAAGAAAAACCATAAAAATATAAAATTTACTTCTTTCAGTTCTTTGACCTCAGAGATATTTTTCAAAAATGTAAAACTTAATTTTCCACATTTAAAATATTTTATATTTTATCAATGGCCCATAACTTAAAATAATTCTAATAATTCAAATAAAATTCAAAAAATCATAAAATTTTGTCCAAATGGCTCACTAGTCTAGGTGTACATCCAGTAAACATTTTAAGTGATTAGACTTCACCTTAGTTAAGTTAGATATATTTCTTTGAAAATCCCATTTTTTGCATGAAAATAATTATATAAATTAAATTAAATTTAAAAAATCTCATTTTCTCCTCTGATGTCTTAATTGACCCATGAATGAGGTAGGATAAAAATTTCAAAGTCATTTGATTTGAATTTGACAAGTTACGAAGTGTTAGAGCCTTAGAGGCTAAAGTGCAATTTTAGGAATTTGACCTTAATTAACATTTAGGCTTCATTTAAAGAGGTAAATAGGCAACCACTGATCTTAATTAACTTGTTTGGATGATTGAAATTAAAAAGGGGATTGATTGATAGAAACCAACCTCGCTTTCCTAATTAAAAGGATAGATTAATAAATTTCTAAATTATTAAAATTTGAAAGTTTATTAAAATTAAATGAACCTAGGACTTAGGGGTATGACTTTTGAAGTCAATAATTAATCAATTTAGTATCCCTTTTTGATGTTCAAATTAAATTCAAATAATGAATCATGATCACCTAAAACTTAACCTTTTCAAAATTAATTAAGACACTCACTTAGCTCTTAAGAGATAAATAGTGATCTAAGTTAAATTAAGACTGATCAAATGAGGATTAGAAAAGAAAACATAGCTAAAATTTAAGACCTTTAAAACACTACAAGCCCAATTAGGACCAAAATTTGGCTAAGTGTTCCAACAACACTATCATGCCCCCTGAAGGGTCTTCATTCACATAATCTTCAAAATTAAATTACAAATGATAATTACCCTACTCTTAGGGATAATTAAGACACCAATGTTCATTGAGCATTAGGGTGTTCATAGGGTAAATTATTAAGCAACTCAATAAGCTTAAATGAGCTTGAGGCCTTTCACCAGGTAGTGAGAAGGAAACATGGACCTGCTTTTTTCTCCTAACTTGTTGGAGACCTTAGAGGTCTACTAAACTTAATGTGCTTTACTTAACAAAATCATCCTTAATCAAATTAATAGGGACCCAGGAAGATATGACCTAAGGTTAGGTAGGTCGCCAAAACTTTACCTTCCTGTTTCATATAAAATGCCTTGACATGCATTTTGAGTTTCAGGTGGTGGAACGAGAAGACTCGCCAGGTACACTTTTTATAGTTTACAGTGCTATTTTTCTTGTACTTTTTATAATTGTAAGACTTGTATAACCCTGTATGCCAAAAAATTGAAACCTTTAGGATAACCACCACAACCAAAACCAAAACTAAAATAAAAATAAGATAAAATTCACCACCACAACAGTAAAAATAAAAGAACTCAAAATTTAATCACGAACATCACACAAAGATACAATTGCAACTAAATTAAGATGTCTCTATCTGATGATAAGGAACCCCTTGGAGGAGGAAACTTACGATTGCTAACAAGGCATCCCATGGTCTAAATGAAATTATGGAACTCATTAAGTTGAGTTTAGTAAATTCATTTGGACTAAGTGAATTCAATAAAAAATAGTGGCGCCGGAATGAGGGAACCATAGGATCCTAATCGGTGTTGCTCTAATCAACTTTAACATGCTCCATAAAATTTAAAGAACTACAACCATAGGGCCACCTGATTTGACATCATAACTTGACACCCTAGAAAACTCAAACTCATTACGGCAAGGAGCTTGGAGCTAGCATGGTGGGCAGCATGACCATCTTTAACAGCAAAACTTGTCTTCCCCTGCTAAACAAATTCATTCCTTAGAATTAAACAACCAAGCCATACGGTTTTGAGGTTGTCGGTTTATGTAACATATATCCTCAACTCATCTTTAGGCCTTTGTACAGCTCTGTTGTACAACATGAGCCCTAACTCGTCTGAGGATTTTGAGGTTTTCGTTCGTCACGACCTAAATCCTCACATTTCTCAGGCTATTTGTGTGATCGTTTCACATGAATGTAAGCCCTAAACAAATAAAATTGGCAGGATGAAATACTTAAATAATTTCTCCTCCAAACTGAAGCGAAATAATAGGATAGACAGGGAAGTCACCAATGTTCTCCTTCAGATCCATGACATCCTCTAGTTCTTCCTCGTTCGGATTTCAAAACCAAAATGCTCCAAATTTGAGCCAATCCCATTTCACATGTCTTTGTCCCACATCATTGAACCTCATATTAAATAGAGGAAATTGTCGGCAAATAAAATGGTTTCACAGACCAAACGAACGTCATACATTTCTCAATTTATTTGATCGAGCCTCATCCTCAAGCCTTGTGTTTATCCTTCGGGATAGATACAGGATTTGAGGTATAGTGCTCTTTCATTTAAGCTATGAAATATATTGGGTCAGTTTGATTTCATATTTTTCTAAACATTAAAATGTCCTTCTAAAGTGGACGACGAAATTTCGATTCTGGTGACCGATAGCTTCTTACGGGCAACCCCCCCACCCAAAATAGCAACAACATGGAAGAATTAATAATGCAAACAGGAAGTTAATTACAAAGTCAAGGGGCTGAAATTAGAAACATGGAAAATAAATTTGGGATGTATTACTACTGCATTGTCAGCACTATTTTAGGGGGAAGGAGACTAGGCTCCTATTTCATTAAAATAAAAGATACAAAAGTTAAGGCAAAAACAAGGCACTTCCCAAAAGTCAAAGAGGAAGAACTCTAGAGAAATGTAAATCAATAAGATCTCCTTTCAACAATAATTATAAAGGAGGAGTGGTACAAGTATCTATGAAGGGACTCTGAGTGTGGAGGCCAGTCTTAGCAAGCTAATTAGCAGGTTTGTTACCCTCCCTACATGTATGAGAAAAAGACAACTTAATCTCCATGCTCAAGGTGTGTATGTTAGTGATCCAATAAATCAGATACCAAGGGGTATATATTCTCCCTTCAAGAATGTTGATTAAAGTCATGGAGTCAGTTTCCACCATTAATTGGTTCCAGCTGCACTTTTTGGCCATCGACACTGCCTAATAAACAGCTTAGGCTTCAGCTTCCAAAGGGTCCTCAGCCCTGGCAGGAGACTGAAAATAAGGTAGACATTCCCCATTAGCATTTCTGAAAACCCCACCAACCCCTGCATTAGGAGAAATGAAGCTTCCATCAATGTTGACTTTGACCCAACCCTTAGGAGGGCAGCTCCAATGAACATGAACAGTTTGTAATTTCCTTGAACTGTTGAGGGAGGTTGTGTATAGGATTTCAGGAAGTTTCCTATGACAGTGCAATTTCTATAAATAGCTATAGCAATTAGTGGCAATGGCAGTTTCATCCATATGGGCTTCATCAAATTTCAACTTATTTCTGGCCATCCAAACAAACCAAGCAATGTTACAAGGGATGGGAGGGAGAGATTGATCCTGCCAGTCTTGCCAGCTTAT
>NW_018250333.1:229521-236888 GCF_001263595.1 Phalaenopsis equestris | reverse complement strand
TTTGAAGAACAAATGGTGGAGGGATTCCTCTTCAGTTTTACATAGGCAGCATCTTGAAGGGCCTCTCAGACCTTCTAGTTTTAAAATATCATCAGTGGGAATGAAACCATAGAATAATTACAATAATTTCCAAGAGAAGAAGGCCATGGAAGGAGAAAGGAACTTATTCCAAACACATTTAGCCCAGGAAACCTCCTGTTGAGGAAAGCAGAAATCAGCTATGAAAGCTGAAAAAATCTGGGAAACCTTCTTCTTCTAAATAAGTTTATCCTTCTTGGATATGTCAATAGGTTTCTTCAGGACAATATTGAGTAATCTATTATCAAGGATGTTCTGAAGAGCTTGTTGGTTCCATCCTCCATCAAACCATAAGTCAGCCACCTGGGTTGTAAGGCTGAAAAGGGTTGAATTGAGAGCAATTGAGAGCCAGTTAATGGAGGGAGAATGCCTTCTCCAGTCCAATTATCTAGCAAAACATTAAGTCTGCCTTCCCCTATATCCCAAATGAAAAGTTGTTCAGCCTTAGTTCTGATCTTCAGCATATTCTTCCAAGTTCTTGAATCCCCCAATCTATTAGTCACAAGAGAAGGATGCAGATCTTTGCAGTACTTTCCTTTCAATAATTTAGCCCAAGTGGAATTTTGTGCTCTAAACATAACCCAGAGTTTACAAAATTTGGTTTGGGAAATCTGTTGGAAGCTTTTAAACCCCAGACCTCCAGCTCTAGCACTGCCACAAACTTTTTGCCATCTCACCCAATGCACTTGCTTTCTCTGGCTTGCCCAAAAGAATCTATTGAAAATTCTTTTAATGGTAGTTTGGATGGATTTATTCATAACAAAAACTTGTGATATATAAGATGGAAGAGCAGCCAAAATACTTTTAAGGAGGGTAATTCTTCCCCCATTAGAGAGGAAAGTGTTAGACCAGCTGTTGAGTTTGTCATGGAATGGACTTTATGTATAATATCATCAAATTGGACTTGCCTTGTCCTCCCTTTGAGCAATAAGGTCCCCAAGTATTTTAGAGGAAGAGAACTAGAGCAAAAGCCAGTAAGATCTGAAATCCAATGCTTGATTTCTGGTTTCACCCTTTTGCTGAATACTGCTTGGTATTTCTGTATATGAAATTTCATTCCAGAGCAATCTTGAAAATTCTCCAGACATTGGAAAAGCAATTTAATTGCAGGTTTAGTAGATTTAGCAAATATAATAATAACATCAGCAAAGGCTATGTGGTTAACATCAATTTTAGATCTATGGCTATATAAAGAGCGAGTAGCTTTGGCCATTAATTGATTCAACAGTCTAAATAAGTAATCAAAAGCAAGTATGAAGATAGTAGGGGATAAAGGGTCGCCTTGCTTGATGCCTCTATAAGCTGTGAAGAAGCCATGAGACTTCCCATTAATGAAAATAGAATGATAATTATTAATAAGCCATCTAAGGATCAAGGAAATAAAGGGTTAAGAGAATCCCCTTGCTGATAGCACCTCCTGAATGAAATCCCAATGTATGGTGTCATAGGCCTTTTGGATGTCAAGTTTGAAAATAAGATTCCCTCCTCTACACAGGTTGTCCAAATCCAGGACTAATTCTTGAGCCAAGAGAACATTTTTAACTATAATTCTCCCTTGAGCAAAAGATGGTTGATTTTCACTGATGAGATGAGGTAAATGAGGAGATGAGGTTGATTTTCACTGATGAGATGAGGTAAATGAGGCTGCAATCTATTGGAAATCACCTTGCTAATAATTTTGGACAGTACATTAGTAAGACTAATAGGCTTGAACTAATCCCAAAAGAGCTTGGACTTGTTTTTGGAAATTAAGGTAATGGTAGATCACTTAAAATAGTTAGGCAAATCCATCCCTCTGAAAAAGCTTTGTAATGCCTCAATAGTATCCCCTTTAATGATCTTCCATGTATTCCTATAGAAATTTACTGAGAATCCATCTGGGCCTGCAACTTTGGAGCTGTCAATGGAGGTTAGGACTGACCAAATTTCCAATTCCCCGGGGATAGATGCCAAGTCCAGGTTTCTTGTGTAACTCTGATCAAATAGATCTTGCTGAATTGGAAGTCTGATGACTGGAGGTTGAGTGAATAGAGTTTGAAAATACTGAATGACACTAGCTGCAATTAAGTCTTCAGATTGAATCCAGTGCCCAGAGGGATCTCTAATCTTATGAATGGTGTTACATTTCCTCCTATAGTTGATGCAAGCATGAAAGTACTTTGTGTTTCTGTCACCTTCACAAAATCTGGTCTTAGTAGCCTTTTGAGCATAGAATTCCTCCAGCATACAAATAGCATTCATCAGCTTTTCATTAGCCAGCAATAAATGCTTTTCAGTATCAAGATTGTTTTCAAGCCTAGCCTCCATATCATTCTCTTCCTTTTCAGCCTCCTTTACTCTCAAATTAATATCCCCCACCACAGTCCATTTCCAATTAGACAATTATTTGTCAATCTTCTTTTGCAGCATCCATAGTTTAATCAGAGGATTAGAGTGGTGACATTCTCTCCACCCTAAAAAGATTTGAGTAAGAAAACCATTATGAGAAGACCACATCTTGACATATCTAAAGCTAGATTTTTGCTTGACTGGAGATGCGGAAATAGTGATAAGTAAGGGCCTATGGTCAGAACTTGTCATGCTAAAACGTTGGACAGAAGTATGTAAAAATTCATTCAACCAAAGAGTGTTAACAAGGATTCTATCTAATCTTTACCATAAAGGTCCTCTACTCCAAGTAAACTTGGGCTCAGTGAAGCCAAGATCAAATAAGCCAGCCAAGCTGATATTATCATTAAAGTTGTTCATAGATTTGGACTCAGGTGGGTTGCCACTATATTTTTCAAAAGGGGTAGAAATGGAATTGAAATCCCCACCCACCAGCCATAAGGAATTATAGGATCTGCTGATAGTATGAATGCTCTCCCACAACTCTACTTTGGCTCTCGAGGAGCTTCCAGCATAAACAAATGTAGTCAGACCTTCCCGACCCCAAAAGTTAAACTTGATGTGAAGGAATTATGGATGATCCCACAAAATTTGGAACATTACTTCCTGTTTATGGAGTAACCAAATTTTATTATTCAGATTAGCAAAATGAGAGAAGCCAAAGAATTTTCTAAGGATTTTCTAGGGACTTTTTGACACCATAGGCTCCAAAATTGCAACAAACCAAAACTTTTAAATCCTATTCAAAGCAAATAAGTCTGTTAAGGGATTTAGGATGTGCCAATCCCCTAACATTCCAACACAAAAGGTTCATCATCCAAAGGAGATGGATTTACCGCTCCTTCTAGAACTTGCCATGGCCTCCTTGATTTCCATATAATTATTTTTGTCTCTTAGTGAGTTTGTTCCTCCCTTCACACTGTTTAACTCTTGGTTGCCCTTTTTTCTTTTTTCTTATTTTTTGGGTTTGCCATTCATCAACCAAAGCATTCTGTAAAACTTCAACTAAAGTGGAGTCCACTTGATAATCCTTATGAACAACCTAACCAACATCCAGCTGAGAACTCTAGGGCTCTGAAAGAAAAGGTTCATGGGTAGCAGCTTCACTAGCTGTGATATGTAATGCAAATGGTTCATGATGACTTTCTGAGGGGCCAACTTCTTCCTTGGATAAATTATCAGTCATTGCAATTAGAAGATGGTTAGGACTAGCATTGGCTATCTTTTTGTCTGCATTTTCAGTCTTAGTGACCAAAGCAGCATTGGTGGTCTGATAAATTTCTTTATGACCTTTGGCATTATAACCATACTTGATTTGATCAGGGCTCTCATCAGAAATTATCCTTTCCCTCTCAAGCTACACCAAAGGTTCCATAGGTAGAACAACATCTTTTGGACCCCATGATTAGTGTTCCTGAGATGAGGGTATTGTTTAAAACACTTGTTATCAGTGTGCCCAAACATACAGCAGTGGAAGCAATAATAAGGCTTCTATTCAGCAATTATTTTCTGCCAATAACCGTCATGTTCAGTAGCCAACCATATTTCATCAAGTGCTGGGAGAGTTAGGTCCCTTTCAACTAGGATTCTCGCTACTGATGGTCTAGATAGATTGAAAGTTGGAACATCCAATTTGAGGGGTTTACCCAAGGTCTGTCCAAAGTTAAACAACACTTTATGGTTGAAAAAATGAAGTTTTAACCCTGGAAGTTTGAACCATATAGGAATTATAGGGAGTTCCTTGCTAGGATCAAAATCAATAGACCACTTTATAATCTTCATTATGCTGCCTTCAATCTGTAAAATCTAGTTATAGAAGATTCTAGCTGCTTAGAGAAGATTTTGGCATAGTCTTCTTCTCTTGTTAAAATGATTAGAACGTGTCTACCATCAATGAGGCCAACTCTCCAAGCTCCTTTAAGTTTAATTCCATCAATGAAACTCCTTATAGCTTCCATTTTTGGATGACCTAGCTAAAATTTGCCTATAAGAGTAAATTTGCAATTTTCAATCAGGATTTGGATATCCTCCTCATTATAAAATATGGCCATTTTACCGCTCTTCCTGCTCAAAGGTTTAATGATTGGGTCAGCCACCTCATGGTAGCTTTGAGGAAATACTAAATCATGACACTTTTTAATAGAGTCAAAGCCTTTTCCAACAACATCAACAAATTGTTCAGCCATCAGCACTCCACATTAATGGAACAATACCTCGACAACCACTTGAAAGAGAAAAAATCCAGGAAGCAGAAAAACCAGAGAAAAAGCTTCCAAGGATGAAGGAAAAACACCAGGAGAGGGAAAATAGTGAGTAGGGAATGGATGGAGATCCCCACCAACCTTAGACAGTCCATGGAAACCCTAGAAGAGCAACCACCAAGCCAGCCGCCACCTCCATCATTATATATATATAGATTCTTTCATGCCTATATTAAATATAAAAGAAAGTGCAACACAATCCATGCTATTCAAAATGCCAATGGCCAGTGGTTACATGACAATACTGATATAGCTAATGATGCTATAAGTTATTACAAAGATTTGCTAAATCAGGATCACAACTTCAGACCCCCTATTGAGAAGGCACACTTCCTTGCTGAACAGAGTTACACTGCTGACCTCAAGCTTACTGGTATCCCCAATGATAAGGAAATTTGGAATGCAATCAGCTCCATAGACAACAATAAATCTGCTGGCCCTGATGGCTTCACTGCTGAATTTTAGAAGAAGTCCTAGGAGATTATTAAGGCTGATGTTATTGCTACAGTAACAAGCTTCTTCCAAGGCAATAATATTCCAAAGTACTTTTGTTCCTCCACCACTGTACTGATTCCTAAATTTGATATACAGCAGAATTGGAACCATTTCAAGCCTATCTATTTGACCACTGTCATTAGTAAAACCATCAGCAAAATCATTATGAACAGGGTTCAACCTCACCTCATCACTATAATTAAACCCAATCAAACAGCCTTTGTGAAAGGTAGGTCCATCATTGATAACACTCTTCTGGCTCAAGAACTATTATAGGATTTGAATAAAACTTGTAGAGGGGGCAATATGGTTTATAATCTAGACTTAAGGAAAGCTTATGATACCTTAAGCTGGGATTTCATAATGGAAGTTCTTTTGTCAGAGGCTTTAACATTGACTTCTGTGACCTGATTAGGAGATGGCTACATAACAATGAACACTCCATCTTGATAAATGGGCAAGGGAGGGGTTCTTTCACTGCTACTAGAGGATTAAAGCAAGGGGATCCATTATCACCCACCATTTTTATACTTGCTATTGATTATTTGTCCAGAATTATTGATGAAGCTTTGTTGAATCACAATCACAGCAGATATCATCATAGATCCAACATTGCCATTACCCATTTACATTATGCTTATGACATAATGGTCTTCTCCAGAGCCAGCAAAAATGCTATCAGAAAAGTCTTCTAGACACTACAAAAAGTTCCAAGCTCATTCAGGAATGTTCTTCAATCCAGCAAAGTGTCAGATGGTCTTCCATAAAACATGCCTCCTCTACTCACAAGCATTGGGCTTTTGAGAATATTGGCGTTATAACTTCTCAACTCCCAATTAAGTACCTTGGGGTGCTTCTTATCACTGCCAGAACCAAATAAACTCAATTTGATGAGGTATTGAACAAAATTTCTAGTCTTCTCAATGGGTGGACACAAACCTTCCTTTCTAATGGTGGAAGAATTACTTTGTTAAAGAGAATTGTTACTACCTTCCCAACTTATATACTGCAAATGACCACCATTAATAAAAGCACCCAAACCCAGCTGGAAAGAATATTCAATAAATTTCTGTGGTCAGGTCAAAGACAGCAAATGCATTGGGCTTCTTGGAGAAAAGCTGCTAAACCTCAAATTGCTTGGGGAATTGGCTTTAAGGATCTTGAGCAACTCCTTCAAATTAATTTTTGTAGACTCTGGATTAAGTTTAGAACCCAAAATTCCCTGTGGACAAAATTCATGTGGGGTAAGTATTGTAAAGATCAGCACCCCACACTGGTCCTAGGAAAAATTGGTGATTCTAAAATTCGGGTGAAAATGCTGAAAATTAGACATATTGCTGAAACCAATTACAGTTGGGAATTGGGCAAAGGTGATATCAAGTTTTGGTTTGACAATTGGTGTCCCAAAGACTGGTTATCCCCCATCATCAATATCTATAATAGTGATTTAAAAGTGGCTGATTGTTGGGATGGTGATGAATGGTCCTTAGAAAGGTTATCTAATCTTCTCCAACCTCAATCTATTAGTAAAGTGGCCAATATAAAGTTTAATAGAAGTATAGCTGACAAAGTATTTTGGTAGACTACTTCCCACCAAAGCCTTACCAAAGCCATATACTCCAAAAGTTTTAGTTGGGAGCAAATACCCTGGGGTGAATATATATAGAACAAATTCCTATCCCCTTCTATGTCGTTTCTCTATTGGAGAATATTTCATAAACTGATCCCTACAGATGAAATTCTCAAGTTGAAGGGATTGAGGAGTCCCTCTAAATGCTGGTTATGCATGAAGAAGGAAGAAACTATGAATCACTTATTCTTTATATGTGATTTTGCTCAACTGGTTTGGAAAAAATTTTTGAATCAGTTAACAATTGATGAGAAAGAGTTCACTTGGGATACACTTGCCAAGTGTTGGTTGTTATGGCAAAATAGAAAGTATGCTGCTATTTCTTTTACTATTGTTTGGTTCATCTGGATGGAAAGAAACAAGGTAAAGTTTGAAGAAGCTAATCCAAATGTTGGGAAAATTGTTAGAAATTGTTTAACTTATCTTCATAAGATGATCAAATGGAAAAGATTTCCTAACATTTCCAACTCCTGCCCACCTATTACTTATGAACCTATTCAAGTTATCAGAGTCTA
>NW_018250333.1:219026-229511 GCF_001263595.1 Phalaenopsis equestris | reverse complement strand
CATTTGGGTAAGTGCCTGTTGTATTTCTATACCCCAGTTTTGGCTAATGATGCCACTGAAACTGAACTCATTGCCGTGTATTGGGCAATCCTTCTTGCCATTAAGGCTAATTGGAATATGATTTGGCTGGAAGTGGACTCTATTGTAATTATTCACCTTTTAAATAATGAGGATGGGGCTCCCAGGCATAACTCATACTGGCTAAACAAAATCAGAGATCTTAGTAGCAGGATACAAATCCAGTTCACTTTCATCTATAGGGAAAGGAATCAGCCTGCAAACTGGTTGGCCCAGCATGGATCACATTCTAAAAACATTGTGGTTGTTGTTAATCCTCCACCAGCCCTCCATTATCTGTTGCAAGGTGATAATCTTGAAGTCCCCCACTTCAGAATTGCCTATAAGGACACATGACTACTTGGGGTAGATGCAACCTTACATTCATTTTCTTCTTTGTTGAGTCATTGTAGTTTTTCTTTTTGGGGGATGGTCCCTAGCCTTTTTTGGGGGGTTCTTGGGTTTCTGTATTGAACCAAAAATAAGAGTCCCCCATTTCCTTTTTGATGTCTGTACTAGTTTTTGTTACTTCATAGGGAGTCATAAGCAACTCTTTTTACCCTACATGTTGATCATTAAAAGTACTACAAAGGTTGCAAAAGGAGGGGTCCCCAGACAAAGGGAAGAAGCCCAGTCCTCAAAGATGCTTACAAGAGTGTTAAACAGTAATAAAGAAAGAAAGGAGAAAGCAAAACAGTGCACTAAATCTCTTTAAGTAGGCTAGGCTTCAATCTAAGGTGAGGAGTCTTCAGCTTGTCACCATGAAGTAGGAGGGCAAGGGGGGTCGGAGGTCTTGCATCAACAGAAATGGAGTTGGCATAGATTCCTTGTCGGCAAGCCAATTAGCAGGTTGGTTTCCTTCTTTATATATGAAAGGCATATGAATTGTAAGACTATTGTAAAATGTGCCAATTTTTTGCTTCCATTGCATATGGTACCATGAGGAAAGCTGACCAGAATTCAACAAAGATATTAGCTGTAAAGAGTCAACCTCAATCTATACTTTCTGCCAAGTTGCTTTTTGTGCAAATGTAAGGGCCCAATAGACAGCAATAAGCTCAAATTCAAGAGCATCATTGGCCACAGTAGGAGCATGGAAGAAAAGCAGACAATTACTAGAGGACTTTCTGAAAACCCCCACCCCTTCACCCCATTTAGAGAAGCTACCATCAATGTTTATTTTCATGGTTTCATGGTTTGAACAACATCAGGAGGGTTCCAAGTGATAGTCTCAATTCTGTTGTGAATAATGGTGATACTAGTCTGAGCCAGATTTATGCTAGGGAAGTTCTTAAGCTGTTTGATTTTGTTCAGATAGGAAACACAATTTCTAGTTACGTTCTTATGTTAGATACTCTTATCATCATGCTTGTTGTTGTTCCTACACATCCATAAGAACCAATCCACAATGAAGGGGATTGACTCCCCTTGTGTACTTCTCCAGCTATGCCAACCAGCATTAAGACTAGTCCAGTCTTTATCCAAGTTATCATCCTTAATCTTATTAAGGAGCTCTTTTGACACCTCTTGAGCAAACTCACATTTGAAAAATAGGTGGTTAATGTTCTCCACATTTTTTAGACAAAGATAGCATCTAGAGGGTCCTCTTAAACCTTTAAGTTTAAGAATATCATTAGTTGGTAAGAGGTTGTTGAAGAATCTCCAAAAAAAGAAGGACATGGAAGGGGTTAGAAATATGTTCCGAATGGCCTCACCCCAATTGACCTTCTCCCAATGATTTAACTTAGCATAAATAGCTTTGGTCAGGCTTTGGTTAGTGTAGCTTTGCCATATGATCCTGTCTTTTCTGCCTTTATCAAACACAGTTCTAGTGACTAGAGATAAGTGAGACTCCTGAAGCAAGGATTGGAGCTTAGGTACATCCCAGGAGTCCCCATCCCAGAGGTCACAGACTAGGAGCTGAGGGTTAAAGTCTGGAGGGGGGCCCCAATCCGGTCTTTAGGACACCAGTTGTCAAGCCAAAAGTTCACTTTGTCATTCCCTAAATCCCATGTGTACATGTCTTTAACTTGCTCTCTGATTTTCAGCATATTTGTCCAGATTTTGGAGTCTCCCAGCTTTTTGGTAATAAGAGAGGGGTGTTGGCCCTTGCAATACTAGCCATACATGAATTTTGACCACAAAGAAGTTTGTGCTCTGGACTAAATTCAAATCTTACATAAATTAATGTGTACAACTTGTTGGAGCCCCTTGAACCCTGGCCCACCAGCTGAAATTGGTTTAGCTTCCTTTTGCCATGAACCCTAATGTAACTGCTTTCTTTGACCAGCCCATAAAAATCTATTAAAAGCTCTCTCCAACTGGATTTGATTTGAACTGGATTTGGGTGCTTTTCTTGAGGTAGTTGGTTTGAAGGATATAAGAGGGGAAGGTAGTCAAGATGCTTCTAAGGAGAGTGATTCTTCCCCCATTAGACAGAAAGGAGTGAAACCAGCTAGATAGAGTTTTCTGAATTTTCTATAGGACCTCATCAAATTGTGTCATTTTTCATCTCCACCTAATGAGTTGAACCCCCAGATATCTCACATGCTCTCTAGCAGTAGAGAAGCCAGTGTAGTTGGAGATCCAGTGCTTGGTATTGGAAGAAGCCCTCTTGTTAAATATAAGTTGGCATTTAGTAAGGCAAAATTCCATTCCAGAGAGTTTTTTAAATTGTTGTATGCATTTATAAACTTTCTTCACACCAATCTCTTGAACATTGGAGAATATCATAATGTCATCAGCATACATTAGATGGGAAATAGCTATATTGGATTTATGGTGAAATGTGGAGTACTGATGGTTGAGGATGTTCCTGTCAAGCATTCTAAAAAAGTAATCCATAGCAATAATAAAGATAGTGGGAGAGAGTGGATCACCTTGCTTTAGTCCTCTAGAAGCAGTGAAAGCCCCCTGGAGTTGGCCATTGATAAGGATGGAGTGGTTATTATTAATAAGCCACCTTTGGATGAGATTTCTGAATTCTGGCTGAAATCCTCTAGCTGCAAGTATACCCAAGATAAAGTTCCAATAAATGGTGTCATAGGCCTTCTTGATATCTAATTTGTATATGAGGTTACCCCCTCTGCTGATTTTATCAAGATCCAATGTCATTTTATCAAGATCCAATGTGAGTTCCTGTGCCAACAACACATTGTCATTAATGGATCTATCTTTAATAAAGGCAGTTTGGTTAGGACATATAATTTTTTCCAAGTGAGGTTGCAGCACTATAATCTTACTTATGAGTTTGCTTATGACAAAAGTAAGGATTATAGACCTGTAGTGATCACAGGTTTTCTTCAAATCCCCATTAGGGGTTAGCACAATGGATGTGTTACTAAAGTAGTTGGGGAGGTTGACTCCTCTAAAGAAGCTCTTAATTGCCTCCACAACATCTACCTTGATGATATGCCAAGCTTTTTTGTAGAAGTCAGATGTAAAACCATCAAGGCCAGCTGCCTTAGAGCTATCAATACTACTGAAGACTTCCCAAATTTCCTCAACAGAAAGGGGTTCAGTAAGATTAAGCTGACCAGTGTAACTAGATTCTTCAGCAAAGTAATCTTCATAGTCAATATTAAGATCAGCAGAAGAGTTCAGGAGGGAGCTGTAGAACTTACCAACATCCTTAGCTATAAATTCATTATTATTCAGCCATCTCCCATCCTTGGAATAAATGGAATGTATGGTATTGCATTTCCTCTAGTAGCTTATATAGGCATGGTAAAGCTTGGTGTTTTTGTCCCCTTTAGTAAAGCTAATAACAGAAGCTTTTTGTTTAAGTATCAGATCCAGAATATCAATGGCTTTATTCAGATTAGTCTGGGCAGTCAGCAAATCAGTTTCAGTGGCATAGTTATTCTGAACAGCAGCCTCAAGTCTCTCAACCTCTTTTTCAGCAGATAAAACATTGGAAAACACTTTCCAAAAGTTTCCCAACCCCACTTCCTCAAGGCTTTGCTGGTTTTCTGATGCAGAAGGCTTAGCTTGATAAGAGGTCTGTGTGATCAATTCCCATCTAGTTAGAAGCAACACAGTTATTGAAAAGTGGGCGGGTAGAACACATGTTTAGGTATCTGAAATGAGGGTAGGGTGAGGGGTGAGGTGGTAACTGGGGAGGTTATGGAAATGAGGAGAGGTCTGTGGTCTGAACAAGTAAGGGTTAGGTGGGTAACAAAAGTAAGAAGATAGTGTTTCTGCAGAGGTCATTAACTAACATTCTATCTAGTCTTTTCCATAGAAGACCCCTCTTCTAAGTGAACTTAGGACCCTGGTACCCCAAGTTAAACAAACCAGCCTACTGTATTTGATAATTAAAATAGGTCAGTTTAGACAGGTTGGGAGGTCTCCCTCCAGATTGCTCAGCTACATTAGAGATGCAATTAAAATCTCCCCTCACAATCCAAGGAGAGTTCATGTTTTTGCTGATGAGATGTAAGACTTCCCATAATTCCTGTTTGTTAGCCTTCAGACTGCCAGCATAAACCAAAGTAGCATACTCCAAATGTTCTTGTACAAGCAGTGAAAGATGTATGAACTGATGATGGTCCAGAATAATGCTCCACTGAATTTATTTCCTACAAAAGAACCAAACTTTGCTATTTTTGTTAATATAATGATAGAAACCAAGGAATCTTTGGATAATTCTCTGAGAGTTATGTTGAACCAAAGGTTCAAGTATAGCAAAGCACCACAAATTGTGTTTTTTATTGAGATAAATCAATCTTTTTAAAGACTGGAGATGGGAAATGCCCCTAATATTCCAGCAAAGCATATTAATCATGGGGGGTTTATTATGGGGGGAAGGATGAGATCTTGATCTGGTCCTTCCTCTAGAAGGGGGAGGTCCCCCCATTTTTAAAGTTTCTGTGAACCCAATATTACCCTCTCTTAATTTCTATACTTCAGACTGAACCTTCTTCTTCTTTTTGGATTTTTGTGTTTGCCATTCCTCTTTTTCATCTCAGCTATATCATTCTTCTGAGGAGCTTTTATTACAAGTGTAGTTTTCTGGTTGGTCTCCTTGGGTTGCACCGCCTCATCTAAAGGGACAGATAGGGGTGTCTGAATATTTATCTGGTTCACCTCCTCCCTGAAAAATCTAGGGGAAGTATTTGGGGTATCTGTGGAGCCAAAAGGAGTAGTAGAGCTTTTGGGTGAATCCACCATGTCTTCCAAATTCCCAGTTGGAGGGGGTCTACATCAACTAAAACTTCTGGGGGAATGGGCTGGGTATACCTTCCCTGATATACCACAGTCTTTTTTGTGGGAGGGTGAAGCCTGAAACATCTATCCTTGGTGTGTCCAAACATCCTACAGTGATGACAGTAATATGGTTTCTGTTCTAACCTCTCATTACCAATCCAAATCCTATTGATTTCGGGGAGAGTAACATCTCTCTCAAAGAGAATTCTGGCTAGGGCAGGTCTAGCTTTATTGTATGTAGGAGCATCCACCTTCATAGGTCTCCCTATTTAACATGCAATATTAAATAAAGCATTGAGATTAAATTATTGGATTGGGAGGCCAGGTAATTTAAACCATAAAGGAACTATTAGAGGTTCCTTACTAGGGTCAAAATCAGGGTCCCATTTCAGGGTTTTCATTGTGGTGCCTCCAATTTGAATGGCTTGTTTTGCAAAGAGTCTAGCATAGTCTTCCTCCCCCGAGAGTTGTATAAGTAGGTATCTTCCATCTAGAATTCCAATCTGCCAATCACCATTAAATTTCAAGGAATCAAATTAGTTTCTAACTAAATCCATTTTGGGGTGGCCAAGAAGAAATTTCCCCACCAAGGTAAATTTTACTTGGTCATTTAGATTAATAATTTCTTGAGGTGAGAAGTAAACAATAGGTTCTCCATCCTAAGCACCTAATGGATGAATGCAAGGGATGTTACCCTTTCCTGCTACAATATCATGAAACTTCTGTGGGATGACTAAATGTTCAGGATCATTGAGGGAAGCAGTTGATTTGCCAACCACTCCAGCATAGGTAACCTTTTCCCATTGAACATCATTTTCCAAATTGATAGGAGTTGCCATACTCCCAAGAAACAAAGAACAAAAGCCACAGAGCTAGAGAACCAAAGAAAAGGTCAAAAGGACCAAAACCGGACAGAATAGGTCTAACTACTCAGCAAACCTCAAACCAGAAGTGCCCAACACCAGGAAGGGGAGGGAAACCACCACAAGAGCAAGAGAAAGCAAAGTGAAACCAGGCAAAACCAAAGGAGAAAAAAAAGGACTGAAATCAGAGAAACTCCAATGGAACAGTAAAAACCCACCAACCAGAAAAACACCAATGAAACAGTGAAACCCACCAAATCCTATGAAAGGAGAGGTGGAAACAAACTTCCAAAGTAAAAGAGGAAAAGAAAACAACACCCTAAAGAAGAGAACAACCAGACCTCCCCCTAAACACACTCCAACAGCTCACCATCCACAACCCTGCCAGGAACCCTAGCAGAGCACCTCCCTCCTCAGCCGCCAGCTTCATGTTATACATATATACACATACATGTAAGTTTAGAAAACTATGAAATCAAACTGATTCCATATCTTTCATAATTTAAATGAAAGAGCACTCCACCTCAAGCCTCATTTTTATCCTGAAAAGTAAACATAAGATTTGAGGGTGAGACTCGATCAAATAAACTCAGATAAATATGACATATGTTTGGTATGTGAAAACCATTTTATTTATAAGCCAACAAGTTCCCCTATTTAATATGAAAAATTAAATAGGGTTTATATTAAACTGGGTTTAGAAAAAATTCCTATAAAGGCAAGCCCATATAGTTGATTACATCTTAGATAGCCGAAGTCACCTAAGAAAACTCTCAATAAAAATTAAGGGAAATTGTCTTCAAGAAGGTCAAAGGAATAGGTCTTTTCAAAGAGATCAGATAAAGAGGTGTGAATGGGGAATGGCTTAAATTTGGAACATATTATGGAATCCAAAGGAAGTCCAAAGGAAGAAAGACTAGGAAGAAAGACTAGGAGATGTCATAGATCAGGAGGAGAACCTCGGTGACTTCCCAAGCTACCCTATGATTTGGCTTCAGTTTTAGAGATAAACTATTTAAATGTTTCTTCCTGTAAATTTTATTTTTTAGGGCTTAGATTTGTAAGAAACAATCACATGAATAGCTTATATGAGAATTAAGTCGTAACGAACGACAACCTCCGAATGCTAAGACGAGTTAGGGCTTATATTGTGTAGCAGAGCTATGCAATTTCCTAAAGATAGGATTGAGGAATTATGTCGCACTAGGCGGACAACCTCAAATTCTTATGGCTTGTTGTTTAATTCTAAGGAGTGGTTTAGTTGGTGTAGACATGTTTCTGCTATTGAAGATGGTCGTGCTGCCCACAATGCTAGCTTCAAGCTCCTCGTCGTGGCGAGTTTAAGTTTTCTAATGTGTCAAGTCAAGATGTCAAATCCAATGTTCCTAAGGACCTTGGTGATTTAAATATTATGAGCATATTCAAGTTGACTATAGTGACACTGGTTAGGATCCTACAATTCCCTCGATCTGGCACCATTATATTCTTTCGGATTCACTTAGTCTAAATGAATTTACTAAACTCAGCTCAATGAGTTTCATACTTTCATTTAGATCGTGTGAAATCTCGTTAGCAACCGTAGGTTACCTCCTCCGAGGGATTCTTGATCGTCTGATAGAGATGTTTTAATTTTATTGTGATTTTCATTTTGTGATGTTTGTGATTAAATTTTGACTTGTCTTATATTTTGAATGTTGTGGCAATGAGTTTTATCTTATTGATTTTTTATTAAATTTTGGTTTGGTTTTGTGGCTATCGTAGCGGTTTTGGTTTTCATGAAGGGTGACATCGTTGTTTAACATGCATGTTTGAAGCAAAAAGTACAGAAAGTTAAATGCAATAATTTAAAAGCATACATTTGATTCTTCTCATTCCTCCATCTGAAAGGTTACTACTTGTAAGACATGTATATAATTTTGCAGGGAATTTAAATTGTAGAAGTTAATGAAGGTATAGCTACCAAACCCCAACCCCAAGTTATGACTTTATCAATGACTTTATCAAATCTCAGAAGATCTTAGTGGATGATTTTAGAATAAAATATAAAAGGTTCATTTCGCTCTACAAAATACCCAAAAGATTTCAAAGTGTTCGGGGAATGACACTGAACTACTTTGAGGATCTCTTGAATTATTTATAGTTCATTGTTTGAACTTTTTATATTGTTCTATTAATCATCTTGAGGTTGAAACTAAGGTTACTTCACTACCCAGTGAAGATTGGCATTTTGACCATCCTAAGAGATGAAGGAAGTTAGATAGTCTCTTAGCATTTTTATTGACAGTTATGCAGATGGGTACGCCAAAGGGAAAGTCCAAAGTCATTAAGGATTTTAATGCTCAGAGCTAAAGTTGGGCCTAAAGTGTTTGAAAAATTTTATCGATTAATTAATTCCATCTTTTTTAATCCCAAGTTAAGACAATTCTTGCACATCAAACCTAATTCACTATTAGGCCCTCTTAAATTAAATTTTCAAAGTGAATTTAAGATAATTAAATATTGAAATGGAATTTCAATTCTCAATAATATCAAAATTAGTATCTAACCACCAACTTATGGGATATAAGATAGGTGAATTACCAACTTCACACCTGTTGACCTCATTTTTGGTTGAGGTTTAGTTTTTCCTCTTTAGTAGCCTAAGGTCTAGCCATAGGATTTTTATATTGACTATTCTTAGAAAATTAGACATGTAACCCTCACCATTAGAAATTCTACCCTCTTCTTTACTCAACTTGAAGTTCCACTTGTTGGTCTCAACCTCTAAATACTTAGTAGGTGGGGTCACTTTGGGGGAAAGTCAAGATGAGTCACCCTTAGGATTGCTGGACCTTAGGGTTGACCTTGGTTGTTGGTCTGGAGCTAAGGCACTCACTACGCTTATCTGCACTCACAACCCTGAACTCAAATTTCTAGCCTAGATCCCTTGATCTTTTGGGATACTCATGTAGATGGTCCCCTAAATCTACTAGCCCTAGGGTGGTTTAGCTAAGACCACTATGTAGAGGACCCAAAATGGGTCCATGGCTTATTGGTGATGATTGGCACCCCAAATTACCAAAATACCCCTCCATATCTCAAAATCCCAAAAATCCCAGAAAATTCCAGTAAATCCTAAATATTCCCAATTACATTTCTCTCAACTACCACATGACCCAATTTGGCCAATTTGACCATCTTTAACAAAAATCCCCACATTGCCCTTTCAAGACCCAAATTTCCCCAAATCCAACTCAAATGTCCATTAATTTGATCTCAATTGACTACAAGTCCAATCCTAAACTCAAATTTACTTTTGATATGACCAAACTAAATAAAATCCAAGCTCAATTGGTCCATTATTTGAGCCCAATTTTGATTTGGGTAAAAACCCCAATTTTGACCATATGACCTAATCTTACCAAATTTAACCCATAGCCTAGCCAATTGGCCCCAATTAATGTTTAAAAATCCTGATAACATTCCTATACATCAAAATCAACCATAAATTGACCTTGGTGATGCCTCAAATCCATTTGATTTTGGCATAAATCCAAAAATCCCAAATTTAGCCCCAAATTGGCTAAGTCCCCAAATTTCACCCAATTGTTTTCCTTAACCTCCAAATTGGCATCCAATTCATGTTGGAAACTCTTCATCCAGTCCCTATTGACCATTTACAATAATCAATTTGGATCTAGCACAAGGCTAACCCAAGTTAGACCCAAGCCTAGCCCAACATGACCAAATTGATTAAAGTTCAAAATTCCCTCAAATTGACCCTTCAATTGAGCTCAAAAGCACTTCCATCCTTCACCAAAGTTGTTCCTTATGATCATCTACACCAAATGCAACAATTAATTGGGCCAATTAACATGGGTAACCTAGCCTAAACCCAAGTTTTGGTCATTTGCACCCACTTGGACCCATGCATTAAATGTGATCTAACCACCCTAAAGTAACCAAATTATCTCCACCACAGCCATTAGTTGGACTTAGTGACAAGTCCAAACACCATGAAACCAACCTAAATTACGCCATGGACCAAAGGTCCCCCAAATTAAGGGATCTTATTTCCAAAAAATTCACATGCTTAAGATATCTTTGCCAAATCAAAGCACATTTGCATTAAATTGTTGTGATGGATTCCTCTGGGTTCCCTGAGTTCCTAGCCACCTCCCCTTGGCCGGCTGGCTAGCCTAGTGGCCGGAAAAGCCGAAAACCAAACGCCAATCCCATGGCACCTCACCCAAATCAAACCTAGAGGCCAGCTCATTCAAATCAAATTGAAGAGCTCCTCTGCCCTCCACCTAAGCACCACAATGCACCCAAACTTATGCCCTGAGAGCCACCCCATGGACATTTTTATAAAAACTCA
>NW_018250333.1:216157-217997 GCF_001263595.1 Phalaenopsis equestris | reverse complement strand
ACTAAATCACTAAGATAATTAACTTTGGAAAATATAAACATTTAAATGACTTGATTTTTTATCTCCACTATGATTTATGATCCAGAGAACTCATAATAAAAATTTCAAAATGTTTTGAGTTCATTTGATAACTTTAATTGATTTTTAAAGTTAACTACCACTTTTGACACTTAAATGATTTTTAAAAATCAAAATATAACTCAAAAAATTATGAAACTTAGTTTTTAAATTTATCTGTGATCAGGGGTATTTATTAAAAGTAAAATGATATTTAAAATAAAAACTTGATTTTTTAGCCTATTTTAAATATTTGAATAATTAAAAATCCATAAAAAATCACAAAAATAATAAAACTCATGGAAAATTAAAAAAAATCAGAGAGATCAGAAAAATATAAAATTTGCTCCTCTGAGTTCTTTGACCTTAGAGAGATTTTTCAAAAAATAGAAAACTTAAATTTCACCATTTATAATATTTTATTTTTATTAAATAAGCCAGAACTTAAAATAATTCTAATAAATCACAAAAAAATCAAAAAATTATGAAATTTGATTCAAAGCTTATCTACTCTAGATCTGCCTCCAGTAAAAATTTGAAGGGATTAGAATTTACCTTAGTCAAGTTAGGAATTTTCTTTCAAAATTCTTATTTTTGCATGAAAATAATTATATAAATTATATTAAATTTTGAAAAATCATATTTTCTCCTCTGATGTCTTAATTAATCCATGAATGAAGTAGGGTAAAAATGTCAAAGTGATTTGAGTTGAATTTGACAAATTATGAAGTGTTAGAGCCTTAGGGCCAAATGTGTAATTTTAGAAATTTAGCCTTAATTAACATTTAGGCTTAATTCAAGAAGGAAAATGGGTAACCTCTGATCTTCATCAAAATTTATTTTGTTTGAAACATGAGGGGTTAATTGGTAAAAACTAACCTCACTTTCTTAATTAAAAAGATAAGTTAATAGATTTCTAAATTAGTAAAATTTGGAAGTTTATTTAGATAAATGGACTTAGGGGTATGACTTTTGAAGCCAATAATTAATCAATATAATACCCCTATATTGATTTTCAAATAAAATCCAAATCATGAATCATGACCACTTAAAGCTTAACCATTTTCAAAACTAATTAAGACACTCACCTTGGCCTTAAGGGCTTAATGGTGACTCAAAAATTAATTAAACAAGGATTAGAGAAATTAAAATAATTAAATCAAACATCCTTGAAACACCACTAAGCCCAATTAGGATTAAAAATTTGGCTAAGTGTTCAAATTACACTAATTTACCTCTTTAAGGGCCTTCACTCACATAACTTTCAAATTAAATGATAAGTGATAATTATCCTATTCTTAGGGATAATTGAGACATCAATGTTCACTCAGTAATAAGGATATTTACAGGATGAACAATTAAGCAGCATAATAAGTTTAAATGGACTCGAGGCTTTTCACCAGTTGGTGAGAGGGAGGCATGGACCTGCTTCCCCCTCCTAACTTGTTGGATACCTCAGAGGCCTATTAAACTTAATTTTCCTCGCTCAATGAAATCATCCTTAACTAAAATTGTAAGGACTCACCAAAATATGACATTGGGTTAGGAAAACCATCGAAACTTACTTTTCCTGCCCTTCATAAACTGCCTTAACATGCATTTTAAGTTTCAGGTGGTGGAACGAGAAGACTTGCCAAGTACACTTTTACAGTTTTCAGCGTTGTCCTTCTTGTACTTTCATACTGTACTTTTATACCTTCAAATTTGCATGCTAAATAAAGATGTCACCCTGCATGAAAACTAAAACCATCAGGATAGCCACATAACCAAAACCAAAACCAAA
>NW_018250333.1:196364-215857 GCF_001263595.1 Phalaenopsis equestris | reverse complement strand
TAAGTTCATTTAGACTAAGTGAATCCAATAGAAAATAGTGATGTCGGATCGAGGGAACCATAGGATCCTAACCGGTGTCACTCTAATCAACTTTAATATGCCCTCATAAAATTTAAAGAACTTCAACCATAGGGCCACCTGATTTGATAATATAACTTGACAGGCTAGAAAACGCAAACTCATCACGGCAAGGAACTTGGAGCTAGCATGGTGGGCAGCACGACCATCTTCAATAACAAAACATGTCTTCCCCAGCTAAACCAATATTCCTTCCTTAAACAACAAAGCCATAGGATTTCAAGGTTGCTTGCTTATGCAACGTAAATCCTCACCTTATCTTTAGGCCTTTGCATAGGCTTCTATAAAATATAAGCCCTAACTCGTCTTAGGATTTCGAGGTTTTCGTTTGTTACGATCTAAATCCTCATATCTTCCAGGCTATTTGTGTGATTATTTCACACGAATGTAAGCCTTAGCTAATAAAATTGGCAGGATGAAACACTTAAATATTTCTACTCAAAACTGAAGCAAAACATTTGGATAGCTTGGGAAGTCACCGAGGTTCTCCTCTGGATCCATGACATCCCCTAGTTCTTTTTCCTTTGAATTCTACAAAAAAATGTTCCAAATTTGTACGAGTCCCCTTTCACACCTCTACGTCCAATTTCATTGAAGAGTCTTATCATTTAAAATTCCTTTAAGATAATTTTTCTTGACTTTTATGGAGAGTCTTCTTAGATAGCTTTGGTCATTTAAGATGTAATTAACTATAAGGGTTTGCCCTTATAGGAAACATGTCCGAACCCAGCTTAATATAAACCCTATTTAATCATTTATATTAAATAGGGGAACTTGTCGATAAATATAAAGGTTTCACAGACCAAACTAACGTCATACTTTCGTTAGTTAATTTGATCGAGCCTCATCCTCAAGTTTTGTGTTTATCCTTTGGGATAAATGTTAGTTTTTTTTTTTGACCGGGAACTATGAAAAATATGGGGTCAGTTTTATTTCCTACTTCAACGTCCTTACGAGGCGGGCGACGGGATTTTGATTCCGGTGACCGACAGCTTCTTACGGCCAACTCCCCTCCAACCCTGAAATAACACCGACAACAGCCTAAGCCCATTACTTTAGAATCATCTTATTGAATTATCTTCCAAATTGTGATGATTAACAAAATTGCATCAATATCCTTATTATGAAACGGGTGGCAAGTTGGTTTCTACCATTTCCTTCATATTTCAATCATCCAAAAAGGTTTATTATGATCAATATTACCCATTTAATCTTTGATCAACCTTATAGATTTATTAAGATAATAAAACTCCAAAATTACCATTTTGCCCCTCGGGCTCACACTTCATAACTTATCAAATAAAGCTCAAGTGAATAATAGAAACAAGTTTGAAGAAAACTATGAGAAAATAATTGGGAAAATCTCAAAGGAAATAATAAGTTAACTATAAAAAGTTGAAGTGGACTATAAGCATTCAGGTTTGGGTGGGCTTATAAACTATATATATATATATATATATATATATGAAGGGGGGCAGTTGGTTTCTCTGTTGCTCTGCTAGGGTTTCGGCATAATGGCTCAACTTGCTGCTGTAGCTGGCCTAATCTTTGCTATCACTTTGCTTTTAACTAGATTCCTCTCATCTCATCACTGGACCACGCAAGTTCTAAAATTCTCAAGGCTTTTACATCTTCCCGGGTTCTGGTCTTTTCAAATTTTTACTGTTCCATTACTTTGCCCACTGTTTTCCCTTTTGTTTGTCTTCTACCTACTGTGGGGTTTGGTTTACCATTTGTTTGTCTTCTACCTACTGTGGGGTTGGATTTGCTTTGGTGTCTCACTGGCAGTTTGACATCTCTGGGTCAACTATTTTCTAAAAAGGTTTTCCTTACTGATTCTATTGCTTAGCCTCATTGTGTTCTGCTTCCCTTTGTTTGGCTATTTGCTTAGAGTCTTCTACCTACTGTGTGGTTGGACTCTTGTGGATTTCACTGGTCGTGGACTGCTTTGGGTCAATCTATCTCTGATAAACTCTATCAGTGTTGTCAGACCCATCTCCAATTGATATTTCTACCAATATTCAGTGGGCCAAAGCTACTTTTGCTGACATTATTGGGAAAGGTCAGGAGATAGTTCAGAATCCTGATGATTTTGTTTTTCCTCAAGAATATCATGAGGGCAATGACCCTCTTTCAAACCCATATGCAAGAAAAGTGGGAAATTGTCTATCTATTTTGCTGAAGAGGACCTTAATGGTCTGACTGAATGCCAAAAATTGTCCTTAATTGGTAAATTTCAACTTGGCCATCCTAAGATGGAATCTGTGAGAAGATATTTAGTCAACTTGGCCATCCTAAGATGGAATCTGTGAGAAGATATTTTGATGGACTGAAATTCAAAGGGGCCTGGAAAGTAGGACTACTTGATGGTAGGCACATACTCATTAATCTCTCTAGGGAGGAATACTATGCTAGAATTTTTTCTAAATATTCTATGTTGATTGAAGGAATCTCAATGAAGCTTTTAAAGTGGACTCCTGATTTTGATCCCAACAAAGAACTTCCCATTGTCCCCATATGGTTTAAGTTACCTGGACTTAAACTACATTTTTTTAACCACAAAGTTCTTTTCAATATTGGCTTCAAAGTTCTTTTCAATATTGGCAAAGCTTTGGGAAGACCTCTGAAATTTAATGCTCCCACTTTCAATTTATCTAGACCTTCTGTAGCCAGGATTTTGGTGGAAAGAAATATTACTCTACCAGGTGTGGAGGAAATTTGGTTAGGCATAATGGATACTGGCAGGAAATCATAGTTGGACAAAGACCTTAATATTGCCATCATTGCAATATGTTTGGCCACACTGATGAGAAATGCTTTAGACTCCATCCTAACCTCAAAAGGAAGATCCCCATACCTAGCCTTGAGGAATTTGTATCACATGACATTGAGTTACCTACTGCTATTGATTGTGCTGTTAATGTGCATGAGTTGCCAGGGACAAGGGCCCATGATGATACTGAACTAGAGCTGCCCCAAGCTATGGCACAAGAAAGTGTGGTACCTAATCCCCAAATTAACCATGAACCATTAACTGAGCACCTTCATCTCATGCCACATTCTACTCAATTTGAACAAACTCTCTGTACTGAACATTCTACACTTCCTGCTGATCAAGAGACTACAACTATTGAGTTACCAGAGGATGACCCTTTGATTTTGCAATTAGCTAGGAATCTTGAAGATGGCTGGCAAGTCAATTAAAGAATCTACTTCCCTCTTCATCTTCTTTGGAGGATGCTCCCCCTCTTTCTTCTAGCACTATTAGAACTAGGAGAAGAGCAAAATCCACCTCTATTGATTAATGAATCTTATTTGTTAGAATGTTAGGGGACTTGTACATCCTAAATCTCTTAAAAGAATCCTTGCTCTCAATAGGATGTCAATAGGATGTATAAACCTTGGATCATTGCTCTACTTGAACCAATGGTCACTAAAAATGTTAACAGATTTGTGAGGAAATTCCCTGGTTTTCAGCTTTTTATAAACACTAACTGTAAAATATGGCTTCTTTGCAGAAAGGAAATCCTATGCACTGTTCATAAAGAGGGGGACCAATTTATCCATTTGAAGCTCAACTTCAGTTACTATCATGGTTTTGCTACCTTCATATATGCTGGCTGTTCAACAACTGCTAGACTGGATCTTTATTTAAACTTTGACAATAGTTACAAGAGTTCAGTACCTCTATAAGGAATTTCTGGTTAGTGGGGAGTGACTTTAACTGCCTCTCTTCACCTAGTGAGAAGAAGGGTGGGAGATCTCCTGATATCAATCTAATGAACGTTTTCAATGAAAATATTCAGTCTGCTGGCCTTTTTGATTTGGGGTTTACTGGCCCTAAATTTACTTGGAGAAGGGGGAAGATTTGGGAGAGGGTTGATAGAGTTTTAGTAAATGATATTTGGTTTAAAGAGTTCCTACATACTTCTGTCCAGCACTTGGCTATGAGTGGGTCTGATCATAGACCCTTACTTATTCAAATATCTTCATCCTCTTCTAAAACTAAAGCTAAATTTAGATATCTTAACATGTGGTCAATGCATGGGGATTTTCTCAATCAAGTATCAAAGGCATGGACTGAGGTTAATCATCACATACCAACTATCAAGCTTTGGATTTTACATAAAAAAGTCAGCAAACAACTCACAAATTGGAACTGGGAGGTGCTGGGGAACATTGATAAAAAAGCCCTTGAAGCTGAATAAAATGTTTTGCATTTAGAACAACTCTTATCCTCTGACATGGGGTCTGAAATGGACCTTCAGTTAGCTAATGAACACCTGTTGGATCAGATCAATATGCAGGAGGCTCTCTATGCTCAAAAGGCAAACAACATCAAGTTTTGTGAGGGTGACAGGAACTATAAATATTATCATGCTTTAATTATATGAGGAAAAGAAACACAATTCACAGGTGAGGGTGACAGGAACTATAAATATTATCATGCTTGCATTAATTATATGAGGAAAAGAAACACAATTCACAAAATCCTTTCTCAGGAGGGTCACTGGATTTCCAATGCTGAGGGAATTGCTAATGATGTTGTACATTACTTTCAAAAAATGTTCAAACAAAATTCATCCTCTCACCCATCCATCAAAGATACACTGTTTGATAAGGAAAGGGAATTCACTAAAATTTTATCTCTTACTAACATTCCTGATGAAAAGAAAATTTGGGAAGCTCTAAACTTTATTGACAACACAAAGGTTGCTGGTCCAGATGGTTTCACAGCTGCTTTCTACAAAAAGGCCTGGCTTATTGTGAAGGGTGAGGTTATTGCTACTGTCCAAAGTTTCTTCTGGGGGGCTGACCTCCCTAAATACTTTTCCTCTTCTACCATTACACTGGTTCCCAAGGATAAATCTCCTTGCAAATGGGAAGATTTCAGACCCATTAGTCTCACTTCTGTCATTTCCAAGATAATCAGTAAAGTCTTGTTTCAAAGATTACCACCTCACCTAAATAAACTCATCTACAAGAATCAGTCAGCATTCATCAGGGATAGAAGTATTGTTGATAATGTGCTTTTGGCCCAAGGTACTGGACTTGGACAGAATCACTAGAGGAGGAAACTTAATTTTCAAATTGGATATCAAAAAGGCTTATGACACTATCAGCTGGAAATTCATTGAACATGTTCTTATTGCTAGAGGTTTCTCCCCCTCCTTTATCTCTCTAATCAATAGATGGCTGACCAATAACTTCCATTCTATCTTCATCAATGGATCTTCTCATGGGTTTTTCAGTGCTTCCAGAGGTTTTTCAGTGCTTCCAGATCTTCCCCTACTACTTTTATCTTAGCTTTCGACTACTTATCCAGATGTTTGAAAGAGTTGGCATAGAGGAAACCCCATTCTCTTTATAGTCACAGATATTTGACCTTAATTAATCACTTGGCCTTTGCTGATGACATCATTAACTTTTCAAAAGTAGAATCTGGAGACCTTTCAGGAGGTTTCTGGAATGAAATTAAATAAACAGAAGTGCATCTCCATTTTCAGTAAGCAATGCACAAATGACTTAATGTCCCTGGTTACTGATTTCACTGGGTTCAAAAATAGCCACCTTTCTATGAAATATCTGGGGGCATTTCTTATCAAAGGAAGAGCTAAGAACATTCAATTTGATCACATAATTGATAAGGTCCAAAGCAAATTGCAAGCATGGGAAAATTCCTTTTTATCCAATGGGGGAACGATCACACTCCTTAAAAGTGTTCTATCTGTTATTCCATCCTATTTACTGCAAATGAACATCCTGAAAAAGTCTTCTCAGAGATTGTTAGAAGGAATCTTCAATAGATTCCTATGGGCTGGCCATAGGAAGCAAAAAAACTGGATTTCTTGGGCTAAGGTGTGTAAACGCTTTGAGGAGGTTGGGTTAGGCTTCAAGTCTTTCTCCCAAATTATGCACACTAACTTCTACAGACTCTGGTTTAAATTTAGATCTCAGTCCTCCCTTTGGTCTGAATTCCTTTGGGGCAAATTTTACAAGCATCAACACCCCGCCCAACTCTGTGTGGGGTTAGGGGATTCCCCCATTTGGAAAAGGATGTTAAGGGTTAGGAAGGATGTTGAACAATTGTATGTCTGGGAGCCAATTCTTCCTTTCTGTAGCCCTTCTCAACTATCCAATATTCAGAAACTGTTTGTAAAACCTAGAGTTAAAGACAGAATAGCTATAAAGAAGAACTCTATCCCTTCTCCGCCTCCACAACTGGTGGTACATTGGGGCAATACAATCTGGATTAAATTCCTCACCCCATCCATGTCTTTTTTCATATGGAGACTCTTCTTAAAATTGATTCCCACTGATGATATATTGAAATTGAAGGGTCTGAGGGGACCTTCTAGATACAATTTCTGCCTGTCCCAAGAGGAAACAATTACCCATCTTTTCTTTGCCTGCCCTTGGGTACAGAAGGTTTGGTCTTTTGTGAATAGTAAACTCAAGACCCCAATAATGAATCTAACATGGAAGGTTTTTTATAATTGCTGGTCTGATTGAAGGGGATTCAATCTTCAGGACATCCCCAACATTGTGGCTTAGTTTGTTTGGATGGCTAGAAACAAGGTAAAGCATGACAACTCCCATCAAGATCCTATGAGGGTGGGTATCAATTCTATTGCTTTTATACAAAAATTGATCAAACTTAAAAAGTTTGAGGTTGTGTTGGAAATGGGCCCTTCTCTCGAGCCACACACTATCACTACCAAAATATTGGAAATTTGTTGGACTCTCCCAAAGCTTGGATGGATCAAAATAAACACTGATGGTAGCCACAAATCTCACTCTACTGGTATTGGTGGTGTATTCAAGAATCATGAGGGGAGATGTATCTTATTTTTTCAATCTCCTGTTAAAGCCTTAGGCCCCCTTGAAGAAGAATGTCAAGCTGTTTTTTGGGCCATCACTTTAGCCAGATCTTGCCATTTTGACCAGCTATGGGTAGAATCTGACTATTTGCAACTTATTAACATTATCCATGGTTCTTGTGATACACCATGGAATTTAATCAGCTGGATCTCTGGTATTCATCAATTGTTTAAGTTTTGCTCCATCAAGTTCTCCCATATCCACAGAGAAGGAAATAGACCCTCAAATTGGCTGGCTAGAAGGGCTCTCTCTACTGAAGAACCCTTAATGAGCAGAAGGAATCCGCCCCCACTGGACTTTCTTTTATCCAGTGATCTGTTGCCTCTCCCTTATATCAGATAACACCTGTTGTTGTTTTTTGAGAGGTTGCCTTCCTTTCTATTGGCCCTCTCCTGGCACCTTTTTTCAGTCCCTCGAACAATAAAAAGCTGAAGTGGACTATAAGCATTCAGGTTCGAGTGGGCTCAGAAACTATATATATATATATATATATATACTTGAGGGACTTCGAAGGCTACAATCGGTCACTTGTATGTATATCGAGCCACACGTTCAATTAGAAGGGTGTCTTACTATACCAACTTAGGAGGGTACTCCTTATTCTGGTGCCAGTGATTGACAAGTGCACAATCAAATTTATATTTAAAATTTATAATTGGGCATGAACATAAGTTTCATGCAGAGATAGTTGTATCAAAATTGTAGTCAAAATACTTTTACAAATATAGTATTTGTTCTTATCGATTTTGAAGGATGTGATTGTCCAAGTGTCGATCATGCCATCGGGTGTAGAATAACCATCAACCTAAGAGGGCAAGGGTCCCCCACTAGTCTTGTGTCGGTGAATAATATTATCATCCTATAGTTCACCGAGTCCCTGGATTGGGTCTTGATGTCGTAGGATGGAATATTATTCTTTTTGACCACCGAAGTACCTTTGTCATCACCGCCCTTAACCCCCAAAATGAATCGTCCAACTTATAGCCTTTCTTGATTGTTCATACATAGCTGGAGCTATATATTCATACTTATGTTTTAGACATAAGCACCTAAAACCTAAACCAAGCAGGAAGGAAGAAAATATTAAAATTGGGGGTGAGAGAGAGGAAGGAAAAATTCACCCGTAACGTCAAAAATGTGAAAAGTGAATTGGCCCTCAAAAATGTGTTTGAAAAAATGATCGATGAGAAGACCCAAAAATGAAGCCTAACAATTCACGAATCAACCCAATAAGGGTACCATTTCTCCAATTTCTCAAACGGGTCAACCAAAAAGATATCCTTTTGAAAACAATATCTTTTCAAAGCCACAAGTAATCTTAAAAGAAATTGTAGCCAAATTTACCACAAAATGGTCTCAAAATCGTAGCCCGACAAAGCCACAAAAATAGCTTCAAAACTATGTTTAAAACTATCCTCAATATCCAATAGTACGAATCAGAGAAAACCTGTTTGAATCTCTAAATATTTTAAAAATACGCATTTAAGTCTTTCCAAAATCACAACTCAAATTAGTCGCAAACGCCTCAAGGAATCTCAAAAAGAGCTTAAAATCACAGCTACAAGGAATTCCAAAACTTTTAAAATCACATTAAAATGACACCACAATGCTCTTTCAAAATAATGCTTATACTGGCTCATAGAAAGCCAAATGAACTACTTACTCACATAAAGCAATCTGTGCAATTACAAATTTTTCATAAAGCCAGCTCGCCAAAGTCTCACTAAAAAGAACCAAATCCATATAAACTTCACATCACCACCATTTGACCCGCCCTAAATTTCAGTGAAACCGCAAGTTAGAGGAATAGTATGGAGCCAAAAGGACCTCAAAATAACACTCAAATCATGCCGACAATGAAGTTTAAAACTTACTCAAGTGTGCTCAACATTCCCCAACTTGAAATAATGAAAATAGAGAACAACTTAAGTGGCCTTAAAGCTGTAAGGTATTCACTAGTTATGCTAGGCTGAAGCCCTTCCATTTAACCCCTCCCCCCTCCCCACCCAGTATTGCAAAACCATAAATCAAGTAGAGAGCCAAGAACTCAACCTTCCAACCCTACAAAAAAGCCCCTTAAAGCCATTTCCAAACAAACAAGTTTTAGTTCAAATAACCACCTTTGAAACTATAAAATAGTGCTCCAATCTCGCTAAAATAGTTAGCAAGTAAAGGAGCTTTAAAATAGGTATTCCAATCTTTCAAAAATACAAGTGACATAAGTAAAAGTGAAGTATCATTGTTTATAAATCATTATGAATGAATTTTAACCTCTCCAAACTACCATGCTCCTTTCATTTTCTCATGCTAAGATATCAATGTAGATATGAAGTATTAAAAGCATGCATACACAAGCCAAAAAAGATAGCTAAAAGAGAACAAAGTAATAAGCCCAATAAGTGCTCCAAGCCAAGCAACATCTCACAAAGGCACAGGGCTCGCGAATCCTTTACGTGAAACGCATTGAGCTTAAAGAAGTTTCAGTAAATGTAAGGTATAGCATGCCTTTCAAAACCTCCACCTAAATTCCTTTCAAAACCTCCACCTAAATTCTAATACCAAAACCATATGTATTTGATGCCACATTCAATAAAATGAATGACTACAAAGATTGTAACTTGAAGAGAAAAGAGATGCTAATAGGCTAGCAAGTTAAACATTGCCACCAAAAGAACTTCCAACAAACATGCATGCCAAATCTTGAAGCAAGGAGTTTTTACCTCAGTGGTGAAACAAAAAACCAAGCAAGAGTACCGAGTGAAATAGCAAAGAGGCCAAGAGACCCAACAAAAATATCGAGTAAACAAGCAGTTCGAGCAACCCAAAAATCCGGCAGCACCTCCCCCTTCTCTAAAAATTTTGTCCAACCCCAAATCCTTCCCCAAGAGAGGCTTATATAGCAAAGAAAGGAGGAGAAAGCTTCATTATACTTACTAGTGGTGAACCAAGCAAAAAGAGCCATCATCCAAATCACAGCAAGGGACAACAGGGAGCTTGAGACAAGATCACGATAAGGGATGGGGCAACTACTGTGTGTGCGATCGGGAGAGTGCGCGGCTCGGGGAGGGCAAAGGAGTAGGAGCTCTATTGCAATAAGATCATGTGTCTGAGAGATAAGGGAGAGAGAGGAGTAGATGGTGTGAGGGATGCTCTGTTGGTCATGAACAGGAGCGGGAGAGGAGGCGTGAGCGAATTAGGGATTTAAGATTTAGGATTTAGGGATTTATGTGAAAAATAATTCTTTTATTTTATTTTATTTTATAATATTCAATATTTAAAACTTTCAAAATTTAATGTGCATGGAACCACATCAAAATGGGTGTCTTCCTTAGATAATTTTTATATTTTGGATGCGTCAACGCGGTTCATTTCGTCATCCGAGGTTGTTCGGACAACCTCGTCGACAATCGGGTCAAAAATGCATCAAACTTGATTTTTGTAAAAATTTTGGTTCAATCTCAGTTGATTAATGAGGTTGGTGTAGATGCTTGTCATAAGAGGTTTAGAAAATATTTGTAATGATTTTGTATCGATTTTGGAATTCAATTTGGTGGTATTAGGACATCTTGTTAGATTTTGGGGTGTTGTGTTAAGCTTGGGTTTGTGTTAGGCTAGAGTTTAGATATGGCCCAATTGATGGTTCAATTTGATGTGCGTGATTGTCATAAAATGTTCTCAATATTAATTGGGTGTTAATTTCAAGGTTTGGGTATTCAATTTGGTAAGGTTTGGAGACTTCGCTAAATTAGGGCCAAATTGGAGGTTTTCGAGTTAGGTTAAAATTGGGGTCAAAGTATGGGTCAATTGGTTTGGGACTTAGTTTTATTTGAATTATATTATGCTGAATTTGAGTTTAGAGCTGTAATTGGGGGTAATCAGGATCAAATTAAGCTGAATTGAAGAGTTTAAATTGGTTTCGGGGACAAAAGGATAAGTTGGGTATTTTGGTGAAATTGATGTGCCAACCGCCCGATTTGAGCTATGGACCAATGGAGTCTCCATTTGGGTCTTCTATGTAATAGACTAGCTAGACCCAAGCCTAGGTCTAGTGGGTTTAGGAGACCATCCACATGAGTGTCCCAAAAGTTCAAGGGATCAAAGTTAACAAGTTGGGTTTAAGGTTGTGAGTGAATGGGGGAATGTGAGTGCGAGTGAGTGAACTAGCTCTAGATAAACATTCAAGGTTAGCCCTAAGATCAAGAAGTCCTACAGGGACTCTCCTTAAGCTTCCCTATAGTGGTCCCACCTAGTAAGTGCTGGAGGTTAGGACCAATATATGGAACTTCAGGTTGAGCACAAAGAAGTTTAAAATTTCTAACGGTGAGGGTTCCTTTTCTAGTGTTCTAGGAATAGTCAACAGAAAAGTTTTATGGCTAGAACACTATTGAAAAGCATAAAACTAGACCTCAACGAAAAGTGAGGTAAATAAATGAATCCCCAATAGGTGTGGTGTGTCGGGCAAGCACACTGTGCTTATTGGCATTGACTGACGAGTCAACAAACCAACATAGATTTCTAAGTCGACAGACCTAGAATGAAGAGCAGAATTGGGTGACAATTATTTCCACTAAGAAGTAACAAATACTCTTGTTAGGGAAAAGGAAGATGATTTTGGGGACAATCATCCGTCAAATCGGCAGTCCCAATGAGGATTTAATTCGAATTGAATATCTCTCTAACAAGTTTGGATATGGGAATTGAAATTTTAGATATCAATCCAGATAGAGAATCAGAATTTAGGTATCGACCTCAAAAGAAGGGAGTCAAAATTTAGGTGTTGACCCCAAAATGGGAAATGAAATCTAGGTGTCAACCTCAAAGAGAGAATTGGAAGCCTTGTTCCACTTAAGGGGACTTTACACCGATCTCGAGGATTGAGAATAGGATGTCATGTTTTCTTTAAAGGGGCCTTACACTGATCTCAGGGATTGAGAATTGGATGTCATGTTCCATATAAGAGGGCCTTACACTGATCTAGAGGATTTACAATAGGATGCCTTGTTTCATTTAAGGGGGCCTTACAACGATCTTGAGGATTAAGAATAGGATGCCATGTTCTAATTATGGGGGCCTTACACAGATCTCAAGGATTGAAAATAGGATGCCATGTTCCATTAAAGGGGGCCTTGCATTGCTCTTAAGGATTAAAAACAAGATGCCATGTTCCATTTAAGGGGGCCTTATACCGATCTTGAGGATGGGAATCATAATTTAGGTATTGACCCCGAGAACAACATGAAAATAGTGTAGAGAATTTGTGGAGTTGAGCTCATAGATATGTGGCATGTGAAGATTGACATTGGTGAGGAAAATTTACAACACTTTGTGTAGACACTTTGTGTAGAGTGTGAAACTCCGGGGGATGTGAAGAAGTTGGTGCAGACAAGAATAATCTTGCTGCGCAAGAAAAGGGTAAAAGACCTTGAACTCGGGAGAAATAGAATCAAGAAAATTTATTTTCTTTTCTTGTTGTCTTTACCAAATTTAATTATCAAAGTACATTTTCAAAATTTAATTTTCGTTGATTGATTTTTAAAGAGTTTTTTTATTTAAGTTTTGTTACTACAAAATACTTTTTTATTTTTTGTCTTCATTTATTGTAGCTTAGAACCAATGTATGGTTCTACAGCTCTTGATTCATCACACAAAGAGCAATTCAAGAAACAATATTGAATTCTGAAATAAATTTCATTATTTTGCTCAAAGAGGTGTTACAAACTGAATACATGATATATCAAAAGTACATCTGAAACATCACATGTTGAATACATATCGTATATGTTGCTCTGGCGCAGTACAAAAAGGTGACAAAAAAATGTCTATTTGTCCTCTATGGGATGAGCTCCTGATTAAACTGACCTATTAAGCCATGCTCCAGGACAAGAATTCCCTTTACGTGTACTTAGAGGTGCAACCCTCTCATAGTTCATACGGGCGCAACTCCTCTAGCTCTAGATCTTGTCGGAATCTGTATGGCATATTGTTGTTGTTCATTCTTCTGAAAGTCACAGACACCTTGCGGTGTCGTACCCCTGGGATGCAGTGCTTGGTGAGGTCTGCTCCATTTTCTTTGAGAATCAGTACTGAACCTATCGGTAGTAAAACCTATCGGTAGTGGAATCTCAACGGATCCCCTGAAATTAATCAGTACTGAACCAATCGGTAGTGGAATCTCAACGGATCCCCTGAAATTCCAGTGGTCGATAACATCAGTTTATTTCCCAAATAGTATATTGATCTTGCTCATGAAGGAGATCATGAGGAAAGGCCTCATGAAATCATGATGGTCTATGTGCGGGGGGGATGCAATCTCCTTCATCATAGATGTTGAGGATACAATTGCTGGAAATGCAATCAGCCTGCTGTGTACTCCATCTAACCATTCTTATGAACATCTTCTTTATCTCAGAAGGCATGGGGTCCACCTTATGGTTTCTCAAGATGCCTGAGGAATTACCTTGTTTATCCTTAGAGAAACTATAGCACAACCACACCGAATGGTTATCCTGCCTTTTCATCTCATCCACTTTCATGGCTTTGAGTAAGTTCTTCTCATCAGCAGGCCAGCCAAAACCCTGTCTCTTAAATCAAATATGCAATCTAGGATTCTCCTTCCATCACTTTTAGAGAAGACTCTCATGTACAGCTCTAGGCCTTCCAAAATGTTGACAATATTTCTTTTGATTTCTTCGTAAAACTCAAATTCTCTCCTCTTAACTTTGTTTATCCTTTCCATTTCTGTTGTGGGGATCCTTTGAAATTGTTGAGGTCGATCTAACATCTCCACATCTGTAAGATACCATGCCTGACTTTACTCCAAAGGTAATGAAATGTATGACTCAACATCTGAGTAAGTTATCTCTTAGCGACCTTTGTCAACAGTTACAAATTTTTTAAATGAACTGTAGCAGTCTAAGTGTAGAACATTGCACGACGAAAACTCCATGAATGCTCTTCCCGTTGATGACTGAACAGGAACTTTGAAGTTGCACATTGGGCAACCCTCATAAAATTCATTAGGTACTTTAGATTGCATTTTGCTCTGCATGAAATTCAGACTCAATTTTTGTAGCAGGCGGACTAGTGAAATTTTCCCTCATACAAGAATCGTAGATTTTCCCCTCAAGAATCGGGGTAAGTAAATTTTCCTCTTATTTCAAGCGCCTTCTTTCTTCATGTAGAAAAGCTTTGTGTCTGTAATGATTAGAGTTTCGGCATTACGTTCTCCTTAATGGTGCATCTGGCAGTCTCTCATCGTCGGTGCTGACTAAGTTTCCGGTAGGTGTGGTAATCATGGATTGTAAACAGTATAGAACTAGTTCCCTCCATCGGATTCTATTGTGTTACCACTCTCTTCTCTTTGGGGAGGATTCTTCTTTTTTACCAATCCTCAAAAGCGACGGTAACCCTTCCTTTTCTTGTCGGCTAATTATGTCCATCAGGGGACCCTCATAGTTAACATGGACCTGCCCAAATTTTAGGTCAAAGTTTATCATGCCGCCCCAATATGTCCTTTCCTCATTGAGTGTGAGATTCAAGCCATCCTTGAATGCAAAAATCAGCTTCTTCCCTGACATTTTTTTCTGTATATGAGAGGAAAAACATTAGTACGCTGAAATTTAGCGAGAACATGAACAAAACATAACATTCGTTAAACATAATTTTAATTTGTAAAGGCACAAAAGTTTTTTTTGATTATATTTTATTTAATTTTATTGAAATGTTAAAATTAAGAAAAACTGAAAAGAAAAGAATGAAGTGAGCAGCATCAATATTTTCATTTTCTTAAAGTTAATCTTATTACAAAATTTTGGACCCAGTCACAAACATTTGGCCAAATAAGTAAACCAAGAACAATTCAGATCTTAAAATTTCATTTTAAACAATGCACTTTGCATAATATACTTTCAAGTATCATCCATTGATCGACAACATAGGACTTTTGCCTCGAAAATCCACCAGTTCGTAGGTTCCTCCTGAATAAACCCTTTCGACGACAAATGGTCCCTCCCAAGTTGGTTCAAATTTTCCACCCACCTTGCGTCGTGCAAGAATAGGTCTTTTGAGAACAAGAACAAGTTCACCCAGTTTAAACATCCTCTGGCAGACCAATTTTTCACGAGCTTGTACCATCCGTGCATGGTAAATTTTTAAATTCTATTATGCTTTTAGTCACTTAACCTCGAGACTCTCTAATTCTTCAAGTCTGAGCTTTGCACATTCTTCTACTTTAAGCTTATTGACAACGACAACTCTGAGATATGGTGTCTGGACTTCTAGCAAAAGTGCAACCTCAGACATGTACATGACTCTATAGGGTGTACATTGAGTGGGGATCCCGAACATCGTCTGATGTACCCACAAAGCTTCTAACAGAGTGTTATGCCAATCTCTTTTGTTTCCATTCAGTATCTTCCTTAAAATCTATACTAGTGTCTTATTAAAGGGCTTCACCATGAAATTTTCCCTGGGATAGTAAATAATAGAGTATCTCTAATCTATCCCATGTCGTTTGATAAAATTGTTGATCTTTATACTCTTAAAGGCTATCCCATTATCAGAGATTACTCTGCACGGTACACTGAAATGGTAGACAATTTTCCTCTTAAAAAAACTGAAGGATGTGTTGTGTTGTAACCTTTAGTAATGGCACTGGCTTTGCCTATTTAGAGAATTAATCCAAAGTGGTAAGAATAAATCTATGTCCTATATGGGATGGAGGGTCTATCGGACCTATTATGTTCGTTCTCCAACACAAGAATGACCACGAGGCAACGGTTGCATGTAGCAGGCAACGGTTGGATGTAGCACATTCAGAGGTTGGTACAAGACCACCTACCACCTCATGCACTTAACACTGGTGACTCTTTCTGGTTGTATCCATGCAATCAGACATCATTATTGGCCAATAATATTCAAGTCTCTTGATCTTCATTTTCATCTTCGACTCTGACTGGTGAGCATCAGACAATCCGACAGGTACTTCCTTAACAATATTTTATGCTCCTACTCTGCTTAGACATCACAACCACATCTGATTGAATGATCTTATATAAAGGAAATCATCCACTAGAGCATATGACATAGCTCTTTTTGTGACGTGGTATGCCTCAGACTTGTCCTCTAGCAACTTTCTAGTTCGCAAGTATTCTATCAATGGCTTACACCAGTCTTCATTGATATAAGCAACTGCAACTATCATTCCTTCTTATTTACTGAGCTTGAGTAAATTATCAAGGTCATTGTGTGATAGAACTCTTCATCCTTGCACTGTAATATCAATGGAATCCTCTAGGGGACACGCCAGTTCCTTTGCAAGTTTTGCTAAAGCATCGACATTATCTCCTTAAGGAATCCGGTAGAGAGTCACACTAGGAATCTGCTGCAACAACTTCACTATGTACTGATGATATTCCACTAATCTCGGGTTCAAAATCTTATATTGTCTGATGACCAGTTGGATGAAGAGTTGAGAGTCTTCATAGATGGTAATATCTGTTACATCCATCGAGATTGCCAACTCTAACCCAGTGATTAATGCTTCATATTTGGCTTCATTGTTTGTACACAGCTCTGTCAGGTGGTAGGAGAATCTCAGCATACCCTTATCTGGCATGATCAAAATCAAACCAATCCTTACTTTTCTTGGTATAATTATTCCTGATCCTTTGTCTGTTTTGACTGACGAAGCTCTGTTAAAGTACATTTCCCAGCGTTGTACACTGGAGAAATTCCATTTGTAGTACATGCTCATCTGACAATTTGTCACTAAGAGTTGACCCAGCTGAAGTGGGTGTTCAGCGACAAAATTTGCTAAAAGTTATCTCTTGATAGCATGTAAGGAAAAAAATTTAAAACAAATTGTAATAAAAGCATTGACCGTCTTGCTAAACATCCGGATAGTATTGGTCGGGTCATCAAATATTGTAATGGATTAACTTTTGAAATTAGGGTTATCTTGTGAGAAAGCAAGTAGTATCTAAGCTTCTGGGGGGTAAAAATCAAAGCTTGACAATGTTGTTTGATAGGCGGATACTTTAATTCCATCGATATTGCACGAAGACTCAAGTAATAAAGTGCATTTTCCTTGCCCTTTTCATTAAACTGAGCTAGCAGGGCTTCGAGAGAGTCCTCTAAGGCCACAATATAAAGTATAAATGGTTTTCCCGGGATAAAGGCTGCCAAAATAGGAAGTGTCATTAAATATTGCTTAACGTTCTCGAAGGCCTGCTGGTATTTTTCTTCCCAAATGAATTTGTAATTCTTTTTAATTAATGTCGAGAATGGATGACACCTACCTATAAGATTAGAAATAAAGCGTCTCAGATATGCCAACTTTATATCGAAGTAACGTGGTTGTATCAAGGTTTTGGGAGGAGGCATTTCCAAGATAGCTTCAATCTTATATGGGTCGATCTCAATTCCCTGATAACAGACAAACAGACAAGAAATCCTAGAAATTTCCTTGAGGTAACACCGAAGGTGCACTTTAAGGGATTCATTTTGAGATTATATTGTCATAATCTTTTGAACATTATCCTCAAATCGTACAAATGGCCGATTTTCTATTTACTTTCGATGGACAAATCATCCATGTAGCATTCCACCTGTTTATGAATGAGGTCAAGAAAAATTTTCTTCATAGTTCGTTGGTATGTCGCTCCGACTTTCATTAACCAAAATGGCCTTACTGTGTAGCAAAAGATCCCAATCGGTGTTTTGAATGCAAAAAGTGTTGCATCCTTTGGAGCCATCAAGATTTGGTTGTATTACAACGATCTATCTATGAAGGAGAAAATCACATTTGTCGAAGAGATGCCCACCATCATTTTGAGTATCAAGAATGGAAATTCATCTTTTGGGCATACTTTATTTAAATCCCTAAAGGCGACAGAAAGACAAATCTGTCCATTTTTCTTCTTAACTAGCACATTGTTGGCTAAACATGTGGGGAATTGCACTTCTCTTACAAAGCTATGATCTATCAACTTCTTCACCTCGATAATGTCTTACTACTCTATTTCAAAGTGCATTCTTCTAGGAGTTTATTTTACTGGGTTTATATCTTTGTCTACCCAGAGTTTATGAAATGCAACTTCTGTCGACAGCCCTGACATTTCATCGTAGCTCCAAGAGAAGTAATCTTTAAATTCTGATAATAACCTTATCAGCTCAAAAGATTCTTCCTTGCTCAGTAGAGAACTTAGAGATGTTGGTCAGTGCTGCTCTTCGGTCCCAAGGTTAATTTCCCTCAATTCATCAATAGTTGATATAATTTCTTCCTCAATTTCTAGCAAAACATCTTTTTTCAGCTGATCAGTAGAGTCATCCTCCACATCAAGGCAATCCTCTTCTGATTCATTAGTAATAACCATGCAAAATTCTAAATCATTGACTAGTCCTACTGTGCTAAATCTCGGACCTTCTTTTGAATTGAGAGTTTAACTTCTAACATTCCACAATTTTTCAAATAGATGTAATTTGTATTTCGACATTTTTTTGCAAATATACATGTTGAATTAGCTTTTGTGAACAAGGCGAAAAGTAACTAAAAGGTAATTCCATTAATTCATTAGAATTCGTGTTGATCTCATTTTTTGTTGAGGTTTAGTTTGTCCTCTTTAGTAGCCTAAGGTCTAGCCTAAGGTCTTAGTAGCCTAGGGTCTAGCCATAGGACTTTTCCTGTTGACTATTCCTAGAAAATTAGACATGGAACCCTCACCATTAGAAATACCGAACTCCTCTCTACTCAACTTGAAGTTCCACATGTTGGTCTGAACCTCTAAATACTTAGTAGGTGGGGTCACTATGGGAAACTCAGGATGAGTCACCCTTAGGATTGCTGGACCTTAGGGTTGACCTTGGGTGTTGGTCTGGAGCTAAGGCATTCACTACACTGATCTACACTCTCAATCACTCACAAACCTGAACTCAAATTTCTAGCCTAGCCTTGATCTTTTGGGATAGTAGTCATGTAGATGGTCCCTTAAACCTACTAGCCCTAGGGTTATGGTTTGGCTAAGACCACTATGTAGAGGACCCAAAATGGGTTTTCCATTGGTCCATGGCTTATTGGTGATGATTGGTACCTCAACTCTGCCAAAATACCCATCTTGACCTTTTGCCCCTAAAACACCCCCAAATTACCAAAATACCCCTCTTGGGCCCAAAATCACAAAAATTCCAAAAATTACCAAAAAATCCAAATAAATCCCAAATAATCCTAATTTCATTTCTTGTAACTACCACACAAACCAATTTGGCCAATTGAGAAACCGTCGGGGGGTCTTCGCTTTAACTAAAATCCCCAAATTGCTCTTTAAAGACTCAAATTTCCCCAAATCCATCTCAAATGTCCATCAATTTGATCTCAATTGAGCCCAATTCCAATCCTAAACTCAAATTCACTTTTGATATGACCAAAATAAACCAAATCCAAGCTCAATTGGTCCATGATTTGAACCCAATTTTGATTTGGGTTAAAACCCCAATTTTGACCATATGACCTAATCTCACCAAATTGAACCCCTAGC
>NW_018250333.1:195833-196055 GCF_001263595.1 Phalaenopsis equestris | reverse complement strand
TAGCCCAACATGACCAAATTGATTAAAGTTCAAAATTCCTTCAAATTGACCCTCCAATTGAGCTCAAAACCACTTCGATCCTTCACCAAAGTTGTTCCTTATGATCATATACACCAAATGAAACAATTAATTGGACCAATTGACATGGATAGCCTAAACTAACCCCAAGTTTTGGTCATTTGCACCCACTTGGACCCATGCACTAAATGTGACATAACCACC
>NW_018250333.1:195196-195500 GCF_001263595.1 Phalaenopsis equestris | reverse complement strand
GAGCTCCTCTGCCCTCCACCTAAGCACCACAATGCACCCAAACTTATGCCCTGAGAGCCACCCCATGGGCATTTTTATAAAAACTCACCTCCCACGTCCATGAGAGGTGTCTGAAATTTTCTCAGGGAGGCCTCTCCAAACTTCACACAGAGCTTTCCTAAGATCCCCTCAGTGCATCTCAACCATTTTTCCTCACCCATTCCCATTTCCGGAGCTCAATTTTGAGCTCGAAACCCTGGCGGAAACTAGGACAGAACCCAATACACCTCCACAGTCCACCAAACTCAAATTAACTTCACCCACA
>NW_018250333.1:191948-194873 GCF_001263595.1 Phalaenopsis equestris | reverse complement strand
ACGGGGAGCCTTCCGATGGAGTGTGTATCAAATGAAAGGGGGAGATCAAGTCGGACAGCACTTTGGGACATAAACAGCGGGCTGAGTCATTAAGCTACATGGACGGCGGTGTCCAACCAGAGCGCACCACGCATGCCTTCGGAGCTGCCTAGGATCTAGTCAGCAAGCGTTGTTTAAATAGATAAATAGGGTTTTTTCCTATTTATTTAAATACCCTTAACTTAGAAAATACATAACTTTGTTTAGAAAAATCACAAAAATAAAATAAAAATACCCTCTTGCTCAGTGAACAGAGGAGAATAATGTGGAATAATTTTCAAGTAAATTTGATGCATAAAATATTTTTAATTAATCAAACACTATTTGGAATCATTTGATTCTCCATGCATATTGACACATCACCTTAGCTTGAAATTTTGACATGTTGTAGCCTCTGTAAGGAAGAATATTCTCTAATTTTTCCAAAGTTAGAGGAGGTTCCTATATAGAGATCGATACTTTTCAAGTTATTTCACATCATTTCCTTAAAATAATCATGGAAATTAGCATATTGGTTAGTAAATCCCAAGAAATTTTTGGAAGGTATAACATGACCAGAGAAACCTTTGAAAATAATTTCATGGGTCAAGACATTTAAAACATCCTTAAATTTTCCAAATACTAAATCACTAAGATAACTAATTTGGAAAATTTCCAAATACTAAATCACTAAGATAATTAATTTGGAAAATTTTAAAAATTTAAATGACTTGATTTTTGATTTCCACTATGTTTTATGATCCAGAGAACTCATCATAAGAGTTCCAAAATATTTTGAGTTCATTTTATAATTTAAATTGATTTTTAAAGATAAATACCACTCTTAACATTTAAATGATTTTTGAATAATCAAAATATAACTCAAAAAATTATGAAACTTAGTTTTTTGAGTTCTCTCTGCTCATGGGTATTTTCTAAAAATAAAATGATATTTAAAATAATAAACTTAATTTTTTGGCCTATTCTAAATATTTAAATAATTAAAAATTCATAAAAATCATAAAAATAATAAAACTCATGGCAATGTCTAAGTTGTTTCCTAATCACTTAGGAATAATTAGAATATTTTTCTTAGTTTTCTAAATAAAGATATTGAATTTCAAAGCTTAAAATTAAATCATTTTTTGGAAAAGGCTAAAAATGAGTTTTTCACTATAAAAATTCCAGTAAATAAAAAAAAATCATAAAAATATAAAATTTGATCCTCTGAGTTTTCTTACCTTGGGGAGATTTTTCAAAAATATAAAACATAATTTTCACCCCTTAAAATATTTTGTTTTTATTAAATAACCAAAAACTTAAACTAATTCTAATAAATCACAAAGAATTCAAAAAATTGTGAAATTTTACCCAAATGCTCCTCTGATCTAGGTCTACCTCTAGTCAAAATTTCAAGGGATTATAATTTACCTTGGTCAACTTAAGAATTTTCTTTTAAAAATCCTATTTTTGCATGAAAACAAATATATAAATTACATTAAATTTTGAAAAATCATATTTCCTCCTCTGATGTTTCAATTGACCCATTAATGAGGTAGGATAAAAATTTTAAAGTCATTTGAATTGAATTTGACAAATTATGAGGTGTTAGAGCCTTATGGGCAAATGTGTTATTTTGGAAATCTTGCCTTAATTAACATTTAGGCTTAAGTCAAGGAGGGGAATGGGTAACCTCTGATCTTAATCAATTTATTTGATGCTTGAAACACAAAGGGGTTAATTGATAGAAACCAATTGCACTATCTTAATTAAGATTAATAAATTTCTAAATTATTAAAATTTCGAAGTTTATTAAAATTAAAAGATCCTGGACTTAGGGGTATGACTTTTGAAGCCAATAATTAATCAATTTAATACCCCTATCTTGATTTTCATTAAAATCCAAATTATGAATCGTAACCACTTAAAGCTTAACCCTTTTTCAAAACTAATTAAGACACTCACCTAGGCCCTAAGGCCTTAGTGGTGACTTAGGCTAAATAAAAAATTGATTAAACAAAGTTTAGAGACATAAACAAAATCAAACATTCTTGAAACACCACTAAGCCCAATTAGGATTAAAATTTGGCTAAGTGGTTAAATTACAATAACTTGCACCATTAAGGGTCTCCACCAACATAATTCTTAAATTGAATGACAAATGATAATTACCCCTTTATTAGGGATAATTGAGACATCAATATTCACTGAGTAATAAGGATATTTACAAGATGAACCATTAAGTAACATAATGAGTTTAAATGGACTTGAGGATTTTCACCAGTTGGTGAGAGGGAGGCATGGACCTGCTTCCCCCGCCCAACTTGTTGGATACCTCAGAGGCCTATTAAACTTTATATTCTTTGCTCTATGGAACCGTAGGATTAGGAAAATTTTACCTTTCCTGCTCTTCATAAACTGCATTAACATGCATTTTAAGTTTACTCTTCATAAACTGCCTTAACATGCATTTTAAGTTTCAGGTGGTGGAACGAGAAGACTCGCCGGGTACGCTTTTACAATTTATAGTACCGTTTTCCTTCTGCCTCTTCCTTACATGTTTCATGCTTGCATTTACCTACATAAACTTGCATGTTAAACATAACCCAAAACCAAAATTAAAAATCAACCAAGGCAAAATTCACCGCCGCAACAAGCAAAATATAAAATAACTCAAAATTTAATCACAAACATCACATAAAACTACAACTTCAACCAAATTAAGACATCTCTATCGAATGATCGGAAATCCCTCAGAGGAGGTAACCTAAGGTTGCTAACGAGGCTTCCCACGGTTTAAATAAAATTATGGAACTTATTAAGTTGGGTTTGATAAGTTCATTTGGACTAAGTGAATCCAATAGAAAATAGTGATGTCGGAACGAGGGAACCGTAGGATCCTAACCG
>NW_018250333.1:104918-191820 GCF_001263595.1 Phalaenopsis equestris | reverse complement strand
TGGTGGGCAGCACGACCATCTTCAACAGCAAAACCTGTCTTCCCCAGCTAAACCAATCTTCCTTCCGTAGACTTAAACAACAAAGCCATAGGACTTTGAGGTTGCTTGCTTATGCAACGTAAATCCTCACCTTATCTTTAGGCCTTTGCATAGCCCTGCTATATAATATAAGCCCTAACTCATCTTAGGATTCCGAGGTTATCGTTTGTCACGATCTAAATCCTCACATCTTTCAGGCTCGTTGTGTGATCATTTCACACGAATGTAAGCTATAACTAATAAAATTGGCAGGATGAAAAAACACCAAAAAATTGGCAGGATGAAACACCCAAATATTTCTCCTCAAAACTGAAGCTAAACATTAGGGAGGCTTGGAAGTCACCGAGGCTCTCCTCTGGATCCATGACATCCCCTAGTCTTTCTTCCTTTGGATTCTACAATAAAAAAATGTTTCAAATTTAAATCAATCCCCTTGCACACCTCCATGTGTGATTTCATTGAAGAGTCCTACCCTTTGAAATTGCTTGAAGATAATTTTTCTTGATTTTTATCGAGAGTCTTCTTAAGTGACTTTGGTCATTTAAGATGTAATTAACTATAGGGGCTTGCCCTTATAGGAAGCATGTCTGAAACCAGCTTAATATAAACCATATTTAATCTTTTATATTAAATAGGGAAACTTGTCGGCAAATACAAAGGTTTCGCAGACTAAACGGACGTCATATTTTCCTTAGTTGATTTGATCGAGCCTCATCCTCAAGTCTTGTGTTTATCCTTCGGGATAGACAAAGGATTTGAGGAACAGTTCTCTTTCATTTTAAACAATGAAAAATATGAGGTCAGTTTGATGTCATATTTCCACGTCCTTCCGAAGCCGGTGACGAGATTTCGATTCCGGCGACCGACAGCTTCTTACGGGCAACCCCACAAACCAACCCGAAATAACGCCGATAATTCTCATCCACTTTCATGGCTCTGAATAAGTTCTTTTCATCAGCAGGTCAACTCAGCCCATCTCTCTTATATCAAATATGCAATCTAGGATTCTCCTTTCAGCACTTTTAGAGAAGACCTTCATGTACAACTCTAGGCCTTCCAAAATTTTGATGATATTTCCTAGGATTTCTTCGTAAAACTCAATTTCTCCCCTCTTAACTTTGTTTATCCTTTCCAATTTTGCTGTGGGGATCTTTTAAGATTATTGAGGCAGATCTAACATCTCCACATCTATAAGATACCATGTTTGACTTTGCTCTACAGGTAATGGAATGTATGAATCGATATCCGGGTAAGCGGTCTCTTGGCAACCCGTGTCGGCAGTTGCAAATTTTTCAAATGAGCTATAGCGGTCTAAGTGTAGAACATTGCACGACAACCGCTCCACGAATGCCCTTCTTGATGAATGAGCAAGAACTTTGATGTTTTACATTGGGAAACCCTCGTAAAATTCAATCGGTACTTCAGATTGCATTTGCTCTGCAGGAAATTCAGACTCGTCTTCTGTAGCAGGCGGAGTGGCAGAAATTTCCCTCATACAAGAATCGTAGAATTTCCCCTCAAGATTCAAGGTAAGTAAATTCTTTGCTTCTTTCAGATGTCTTCTTTCTTAATGTATAAAAGCTCTGTGTCTGCGATATTAGTGTTTCGATACTGCGTTCTCCTTAACGGTGCATCTGGCAGTCTCTCATTGTCGGTTCTGACTAAGTTTCCTGTTGGTGTGGTTATTGATCCGGATTTTTTTATATGTAAGGATTTATGAAGTTAACACAATTACAATGCTAAAAACTTGATCCTTATATGAAAAGTAAGTTGTGTAAAATATAGACATTTAATAATGAGATTCTACGCAAGTATATGTATCATTATTAAATAATAAATGACTTTCTATTTAAGCCCCAAATATCGATCTCACAGGGAGGGTGTAAATCGACAAATATAAGTTTTACCAGGAAATTCATAGAAAATCAAACAAAATCACTATCACTAATTTTCAATGTTGAGATGTTATCAAAACTAAAGAACTTAACTATTAGCAAAATAGAAATGCAAAGTTTAAAAACTAAATACTAATGTACTAATTATATTTATGTAATGAAAATTTCTTATGTGAAAAAGCATCATTTCCACTACAATGAGGTTTCAGTGAAATGAGATGAGATAAATGTTTATAATATCTATTGTGCAAAATAGGTGCAATTATAATTCTCTACCCTAATACAATGCATAGAAAATCATTCGCTAATCCTAGGTTTAGTCCCTAAATTCATGGCTAGGGTAGGAGGATACCGACTCCCACTTCAGAGCTCGCACTTCCTTTCAACTGAAGGCCAGCTCTAACTACGCTCACTTTAGTTCTTAAACACTAAGACAAAATGAGGGATTTTAGTCTGTCACCCTAAAGATTCTCCAATTCTACAGACAACAAAGAACTTTAGTCTGTCACCCTAAAGATTCTCCAAATCTACAGACAACAAAGTATATTTCCCTATTTATTTGCAAATTTCTCCTTCATGAGATCAAATTTGATCCTCACTCTGTTGTAGAACTCATCCTCCATTTCCCGGATTATATGTTTCACAACATATTTTATCAATTCAATTAGCCCAATCAAAATGTAAATTAAGTTTAAAGTTGAAAAATCAAGTTGAAAAATCAAAGTTGAAAAATCATCACAATTTATTTTTATATTTTAATATTGGCACATCATATTATCTCTTCATTTCACCATATCTCAAAGTAGGGAGAAAAATAGAGTAAAGTACTCAGACTTCATGAGAAAAACACAACAAAAGACAAATTTCATATATAAAAGAAAGTTCATACAACACTAATAAACAAGCAAAACCTATCTGAAACTCTTTCCTAAAGCAAATCCCTTGTAGCCTTTCCTTAAAAATGCAGGAAGAAGATATCTCTCACTTTTCTCCTTCTCCAACACTCTTACAGAAAATTTCACAACTAAATCTCACTACACCAACTCTAAATTAGAAAATAAAAATCACTAATAGACTCTAATATGGTGGTGGAATGAAAATAAGTTATAAAGAATGGAAAAAATGAAGCGTGGAAGAATGCTTTGAGAGAAAATGTGTCACTTTCCTGATGAATTTTAGCCCCATATAAAGCCCAAGGTCGGTTCTCCAAGAGGTGCCTCCAAAATCTCTTCAAAAATCATCCAAATACATCAAACTTTCTAGAAACAGGGGTTGAACCGCCTTTAACGTCGTCAGCACTAGTTCTTGTGCCACCGGTGGTGAGTAAAAATTTCAGTTGTTCTGTTGTTCAGCACCGTCGACGCTACCCTTGGCGCGATCGGCGTTGAGTACTTCTTCAAAAACGTCATTTTGTCTCCAAGTTCAATCCTTTTTGCTTCCTTTTTGCTTTAAGTCCTAAAAATCAACAACCTATAAGAAAACATCAAAATACCTTCCATTAAGGCGCAATATCAGCAAAAATAAGTATAAAATATGGGTCTAAAAATGCATATATTTTTTATGTTTCAAAATCCCCCAAACTTATATGTTACTTGTCCTCAAGTAACTCCTCAACTGCATAAAAATATGATTTATGGTAAAGAATTTAACTTCTAGACTTCCATATTTAAGTTCTTTAAACATAATAATATAACTTGAGAAAAGTTCAAAACAACTCCAGTTAATACTAAAGATGCTAGGATATTCATTAATTAAATCTAAGATTTCTGATCCTCTATCTCTTTGAAGAAAAATTGCAATTTATCATATTAAAGTCACTGAGAAAATTCTTATGAAAAAGAAAATCATAAAATTTTACTAATCATCAAGCTAATACTCAAATAAAAAGTTTAGAAAATGTGTTCTACTCTTTTTCCTTAAGTTGATTCAAGTGAAGCTAATTTTTAATTAGGCATATCCTCAAGCTTCTCCCCACATCTCCTTTTTTTTTTACTTTTTAGGATCATTGTTAATCCCCTTTTACTTTTCTTCCTTCTTCTTTTTCTTATGTATGTGAGGATTACTATATCTGGATAGCCTTTAATGATTTTGAACTTCACTATCCTCTTCTTAAAGTTAGAAACTTTTTACATTTCTTCACTTAACAAATTTATATTAACTTAAAAATTACATAAAGTTTAATTCTTTTCTTTTTACATGAATCTTTTAAAATTTTTAATACTTCAAAAATAAAAAATCCTTTACTAAAAATAGAAAAAACATAGTTTTATTCTCTTTTGTCAAATATCTTAGTCTCTAGAATTAACCTTGATTATTGAAATTTTTTTTACTTAAATATACTATATATTTAGAAACATAAATATAGTTATCCAAAGTTAACCCCTAATACCAAAGGTCATGTTAAATTTAAAATTTTTAAAAATATAGTTAAGTGAGGAAAATAAAATTAAGTTCTTTCTTTTCTTTTTTAAAATAATTTTTCCTCTCCCCCCCCCAAAATTAATTTTTTTTAAACGATTTACTTGAACTTCAAAAAATATAAGGGTGAAAGAAAGCATTGAATACATAAAGAAAATTCATATATGTTGAAGATTATGATTTTTACAAATAAATTTTGAAATATTGCAGGTGTTAACATGAAAAACTACAAGGCTTAAAATGTTAAATAACACATAATATATATAAAACTTGCTGAGAAAGAGTTAATTACAATACATATAACAAAGTGTTAAAACTAGCAACAGAATTATACTAAATTCTAAAAATGAAAATAGTTTTACACATTACAGTTTAACATTACTACATAACAATAGAGTCTCAACAATATCACAAAACAAATAATACAATCACAAAGTATAAAACAAACAAATAAACAAACAAAAAGATCATCAATCATCATCTTCTTCATCATTAACATCTAACTTCTGCTACCGATGTGGAGTATAAATAGGGTGAATAGGGAACTAAACTGTATAATCACCCTTCAGGTATTTCACTAAAGCATCATCATAAGTAGCATCATATTCAAACTTCTGGAGAAACAGATCATCTGTATGAGCATTTCTGGCCTCCATGTTCAGCATCCTATGATCCATCCTCAAACTATCTCCCAGTTGAATAATCATCTGGTCCAATAACTCCATGTTACGGGGGTCACTTGAAGTAGGATCACTAAAAGTAGGAGTCCTAAAAGTAGAAGGAATATCCTTGACCTTACTTTCAATCTCCAATCAACATGGGACTCATAAGTCTTAATGTTTGCAGGCCCAATCGGTCTCTGAGGCTCAATCCTCTCCTCATCATGTCGGAAATCAACTCTTGCATGCTCACAAAGTGTATAAATGAGAGCAGGGTGTGCAAATCCACCAGTTATCTCTCCCATAACAATAGATCTAGTGTTCATATAAATGATAGAACCTACATTTATATTTATCACTTGTTGAATACAGTAGTTCAGGATGGTTTTATCCCTGGTCACTTCACTATGATGGTTTGTTGGAATCATCATCCCAGAAATAAAGTAATGTCAGGCCTTAGATACTACATTTAACATAGAAAGGGGAAAGTTTACTTTAACTCCATTTTTTACTTTCCAAGCCACTTTCTCATTACTCAGAAAAGAAATAACCTCATCTAAGGCCTCATTTATAGTAGAGAATGAATGATACTGACATTTATAAAGAACTTCTAATTGATAAAAATCTTTGATTTTTCTTGGATTAAATTCCACCTTTTTTACTCGAACAAAAAAAAATCGTTAAAAGGCTTCCGGAAGTTGGCATAAAACTCCATAATTATCCCAGCTATCGCATCGACAGTAAAATAGCAGAAGTTTTCCCACTGCTGAGCGATAATCAATCGTTCAACTTCTCCCGGATTTTCGGAACCTCGATCCATAATCAATCGTTCAACTTCTCCTCCCGGATTTTTGGAACCTCGATCTGAAATCACTTTTTTATTTTCTCGAAGAAATTAAATTGAGCACTAGCTCTAAAGCTAACAAACTTTTTCTCTTCATATTATATTTTTCTTTTGGTAGATTTAGGTGTCATAGGAAATCTAGAAAAAAATTGATAAAAATTTGAATAAATTTCAAAATTCCAAAAAACAAAATTTAAAGCACTTTAAACTTAAATCCACTAAGTAAAAGTTTTTCACAAAAGCATTTTCTCAAAATCTCTCAAAAATAAAAAATTTTTGTATCTAGACAATGTGAGAAAAATCTTTGGTGAAAATAAAAATTTTTTACTTTAAAGTGTAGCTCTTACTTAGAGAAAATGAAATCTAAAGTTCCTTTGCCTCTAGATCGCCTCAAATCCACCCAAAATCAAGCCTTAAGTGTGAAACCCGAAGGTTAAAGGTGACTTTAGGGGTAAAAATGGAGGTGTTACGGTGAAAATCGTGAATTAAAGGGGTTATTTCTTCTCTTAGGCCAAAGGCACTGTCGGCGCTAAAGGCTCGAAATTTATTAGTATGAATTTTTTAAAATTTCAACTTCCTTTTAATTTACTCCAAATTTTTTTTAGTATTTTTAAAAACAAATTTTTATCTAACAATAATTTACAAATAAACATTCACAAACGTGTATTTTCACAAACAACAACAAACTAACTTTTATATATGAAAATACACTTTTTACAAACACATTTCACAAATCACACAGTTACACCTATTAAGCAAACTAACCAGCATCGAAATCAAGCCACAACACTCAACACTGACACTAAACTATACACATAATCAAAGTTCAGAATTCTAAAGCAAAAACAAACCAAAACAAATCAAATCAAATCCACACAATTACATCAAATACGCAAATATTCTTAAGCTAGTAGAGAATCCAAAGTCTTCAGTCATTCCGCTTCATCTTCAGTGCTTTCACATCCTTTAATATCTCCCATGGATTTGAAATGAACATATAGGTTGTAGAAGGATCAGTACGGGAATTGAACTGTTGAATTTTCTTTGATCCACCCATTTTCTTTAAACATTCGAACTAATCCTGCTTCAAAACTTTCAGTATGATCAAAATTTTCTTTCATTCTCCAATCAAGGTGATCAAAAAGGCATTTAAGATCTCCTGCTGTATTCATAATACTCTGAAGTTTCCTTTCAATTTTTTTCTCCAAAGCAAGCAAACTTCCTACATTTGGTGGTATTAATGGAGTTGAATCATGTGCAGAATGATCCATAATAGCATTTAGTGCTTCATTTCCATTACCAACATACTGATCATCAATATGAATCATGGGATCCCACGGTAGTAAAACTTTTTCCCAACTTTCATATGACACTTAGGATTGACTGCAAATCAAAAAAATTGTAGAAGGATGCCCAAGTCCATAAATTAGCCCATTCATAATGATACCCATAACAAATTTAAATATGATTGATCCTATATCAATAGGTTTTTCCATCTGAATACAGTAGTTTAAAATAGCACTTCCTTGGTGACTACTAATCTTCATCGTAGGGAGTAATTTTGCACAAATAAAAAAATGCCACTGCTTTGAAATTAGATTAAGTGATGAAGCAGGAAAACTAATATATTTTTCATCTCGTACTTCCCACATATCACTTTCATGCACCAGAAAATTATAAACATCTTGCATCAAATCTCATGTGGGAATGAAATTTATATATTGACAAATTGGAACATTTTCTATCATATACAATTCATTAATCCTCGCAGAAGTAAAGGGTACAACCTTACCTCATACAAAGTCACTTACCTCATACAAAGACAACTCCTTGGGTAATTCCATGTAGATTTGCATAGAACTCCTTCACTACAGGCATAACAACTGCAGCGGTAGTGTAACACAGAACTTTCCATCATCTTTATAAAAAGATCTTGTCAACTGGAGCACTTGGATTGATCAATCCATGATTAACAAATCTTCTTTCCTTGATCAATCTCTTCTTCATAATAACTTTATCATATAACCTCTGCGCGTCAAAGCTAATAAACTTTTGTCTCTTGAAAACTCCATACCTTGAAGTATTTCTACAATTAGAACCAATGAAATCCTAAAATAGGAAGTTTCTAGGCATTCTAGGAAGTTCTTAGGACTTTAAAAACACCCCTAGCGGTTATTATGGAGCAAAATTCTGCCAAAGTCCGTCAAAAGTCGTCTGAACTGTCAAATTGCTCTCGTCAACGTCGGCGCTCCCGATTAATGCTACCGACGATGAGGTCTGTTTTCTTGGGTGTCGTCGGTGCCAGTGGCAAAAATTTTGACTTTCATTTTTCATTCAATTTAATTCCAACTTTTTCTCCAATACCAATATTTAACTTAACGTATAATAAATGCAATTTTGTAGGATTATTATCTACTAATATATAAGACACTTATCAAACAAAATAGTAATACATAGACATATATGTAGGGGTTGCCTCCCACAAAACGTTAGGTTTAACGTTGTCAGCCCGACACACCATTTATTTAGTTGGATTGACTTAACATTAAAACTTCTTTAAATTGAGGTATGTACCCTTCATAATAATATTTCAGACGATGCCCATTAAATTTAAATTCCTTTCCAGTGTTAGGTTCTTTAATAACAACAGTTCCATAATGATAGAATTTAATCACTTTAAATGGTCATTTAAATGGTCATAACAGTTTTCCTGGAAACAATCTCAATCTTATATTATATAATTGAACTTCTTGTCAACTTTCAAATTTCTTCTGAATAATCTTCCGATTATGCCATATTTTCATTTTTTCTTTATAGATTTTTGCATTATCATTTGCTTCATTTCTTATTTCCTCAAGTTCATTGAGTTGTAATAATCTTTTTGCACCAGCATCTTTTAGATTAAAATTAAATTCCTTAATAGCCCAAAATGCTTTATGCTCTAATTCTACTGGGAAGTGGCATGTTTTTCCAAATATCAATCTATATGAGGACATTCCTATAGAAGTCTTATAAGCAGTTCTATATGACCATAATGCAGAATCTAGTCTAGCAGACCAATCCAATTTATAAGGATTTACAGCTTTTTCTAAAATACGTTTAATTTCACGATTTAATATCTCTACTAGACTGCTAGTTTGAGGATAATAAATAGTAAAGAATCTGTGCATAATATCATATTTCTTAATTAATTTTTTGATTCTCTTATTCCTAAATTGATATCTTCCATCAGTAATAATTACTCTCGATTCCATATCTTGTAAAAATATTTTTTATTAAAAATTTAGAAACACTCCAAGCATCACATCTGGGTACAGTAATAGCTTCAATTCATTTGGACCTTTAATCACCAACACGTAATATATATAAGTTTCCAAATGAAGGCATAAATGGTCCCATAAAATCTAATCCCCACACAAAAAATTTCAACTTCTAATGTGTTCAACTTCTCCCCACACAAAAAATTTCAACTTCTAATGTGTAATTTAGAGGCATTTCATTACTTCTAGAAATATTTCCTACTTGTTGACATCTATTGCACATTTTCATATATTCATTAACATCTTTAAAATTAGTAGGCCAATAAAATCCAGCTTACAGAATCTTATATGCAGTTCTATTTTTTCCAAAATTTCCTCCAAATTCAGAATCATGACATCTTTCAATTATCTGTTTAGTTTATTCATAAAGCACATATCTTCTAATAATTAGATCTTTACATTGTTTATATAAATATGGGTCATCCCAAAAATAGTCTTTTGAATCATATATAAATTTCTTTAATTGTGGATTTTTAATATCAGGTGGTAAAATATCACTTACAATATAATTCATTATGTCAGCATACCACAGTACATCCATTTCATCAATACTATATAGCTGTTTATCAGGGAAATTTTCTAAAATTTCATTTGCAAAATTAGTTAATATTTCAATTTTTATCCTAGACAAATGATCAGCTATTTGATTATCATTTCCCTTTCTATCAATCACAGTAAAATCAAACTCTTGCAATAGAAGTATCCATCTAATAAATCTTGGTTTAACATCCTTCTTTTCCATTAAGTATTTAATAGCAGAATGATCTGTATGCACTATACATTTAGTTCCAATTAAATAACGTCTAAATTTATGAAAGGCATAAATAATAACTAATAATTCTCTTTCAGTAGTAGTAATTAATTTGAGCATCATTTAGAGTCTTACTAGCATAAAATATAACTTTAAAAACTTTATCATGCATTTGTTCTAATACAACCTCAATAGCATATTCACTAGCATCGCACATTATTTCAAATGGTTTTTCCAAGTTAGGTGGTACTATTATAGGTGTGGTGACTAATTTTTCTTTAATAATTCAAATGCTTATGCATTCCTCATCAAAATCACATTTCTTATCTTTTTCTAAAAGTTGGCGTAGCAGCTTAGTTATTTTTGAAATTTTTTTATGTAGCGCCTGTAAAAACCAGCATGTCCTAGAAAACTTCTCACCCCTTTTACATTATTAGGTGGTGGTAATTTTTCTATAACTTTAATTTTTGCAGGATCTACCTCCATGCCTCTTTTAGAAATTTTATGCCCAAGCACAAGACCTCCTGCAACCATAAATTGACATTTTTCCTAATTTAATACTAGGTTGACTTTTTCACATACTTCCAGAACTTTTTCTAAATTAATAAGACATAACTCAAATGAAGTCCCAAATATAGAAAAATCATCTATAAACACTTTCATTCCATGTTCTATAAAATTGCTATAAATAGACATCATAAATCTTTGAAATGTTGTAAGTGCATTGCATAATCCAAAAGACATTATAGGGAAAGCAAATGTTCCATATGGGCTTGTAAATGTTGTTTTCTCTTGATTCTCTCGAGCAATTAGAATTTGATGATAAGTGATATATCCATTTAAAAAGTAATAATTTTTATTCATAGTCAATCTATCCAACATTTGGACTAAAAGGGTAAAGGAAAGTGATTTTTTTTTTGTGGCCATATTTAATTTTCTATAGTCAATAAAAATTTTTTAACCAGTAACTTATCATATTAGTATTAGTTCATTTTTTTTGTTTTCTTCAACAGTCACTCCTCCCTTCTTCGGAACACGGTGAATTGGGCTTACCCAAGCACTATTTGAAATAAGATATATAATTTCAGCATCTAAAAATTTTCAAATCTCCTTTTTAACAACTTCTTTCATTATTAGGTTTAATCTTCTCTAAGGATCAACTTTAGGTTCATTTTTTTTATCTAATAAAATTCTGTGCATACAAATTGAAGGACTGACTTCTTTAATATCTGATAAAGTCCATCCAAAAGGTTTCTTAAAACTTTTCAGAATTTTCATCATTCTTGAATTTCAGTTAACTCAGAAGATATAATAATAGGCAATGTAGATGACTCTCCTAAAAATACATACTTTAAAAGGGCAGGTAATATCTTTAATTCAAGTTCAGGTGGTTTAATACTTGAAGGAATAAGATTTTTTCTATTGTTTTCCAACAAGTCTAACATTTCAAATTTTCCTTGAATATAATCCAAATCTTCTCCTTTTAATTCATCTTCATTCTCAAAAATTTTACCTTGCTTTAATTTCACTCATTCTTAAATTGTTCATTACTCAGATAATCAGCTACTTCCATCCTGAAACATTCATTATATTTTTCTATTATATGATATTTCATGGTGTTTGCTATATTAAATTTTACTTCTTGATCATTAACTCTCATTATTAATTCTCCTTTTTGCACAGCTATTACAACTCTTTCTATTGTAAGAAATGGTCCTTTCCCCCCCCCATATCCAATACTATAAAGTATATAGGGAAAATAAATTTATCCACTTTACTTGTACTTCCTCTATAACTCCTTTTGGATAAGTTATTGATCGATCAGCTAACTGAAGAGTTACAATAGTAGGGTAAATTTCTCTGAAATCTAAATGTTTAAAAATTAATAGTGGCATAAGATTGATATCGCTCCTAAATCACATAAGACTTTCCCAAAAAAATTTTCACCAATAACACAACGTATAGTAAAACTACCAGGATCTTTTAACTTTTCAATAAGCTTTTTCTGAATAATTGCTCAACACTCTTCACTCAGTATAATGGTCTTATGATTTGCAAACTTCCTTTTTTTGTTTAATATATCCTTCATAAATTTCACATAACTTGGCATTTGTTCCAAAGCTCAACAAAAGGAATATCCAAAGCTTCAACAAAAGGAATATTTATCGTTAATTTCTTAATGATTTCCAAAAATTTTGTAAATTATTTATCTTTGTTTTTCTACCTCAGTCTTTGAGGAAATGGAGGTAATGGTTTTTCCAAAGGAACCTGTGTTTGTTCATTTTCTTGTTGATCATTTTACATTTCTTCCTTATCTTCATCAACTTCAGTTTCTCATTGTATCCTTGTTTCAAATTCTTCATAATTGAATAGCTTTAATTTGCTCCTTATTTTGATCTTTTGGATTAACTTCCATAGTACTCAAAAGAATTCCAGAAGGTCTGTTACTAAGTGTAGTAGCAATATGTCCTAATTGATTTTCCATATTTTTGATTGCAGCCCCTTGATTTTCTATTTGATTTCCCATATTCAACATCACTTCTTCCATCATCAAATTCTTTTCCTTAACTTGTGGGTTAGGATTGGAGTTAAATCCTGGAGGATAATGAGGTCAAAAATTAAGATTTCCTTGATTGTTCAGATTTTCGGATAGATTCACCGGATTGTTATAATTATTCCAGCTAAAATTAGGGTTTTTTTTCCATCCATGGTTAAAATAGTTAGAATAGGGATTTTTATTTCAATTATTTATAGCATTTAAAGTTTCATAAGATGTTTCAGTATCAATAATCTGTCCTAGTGAATTTTCCTCTAATACTAGGGGTATTTGAGAATAGTTCACTCCTACTTGATCAATCTTTTAGAAATAGCTGCAATTTGAGATGCCAAAATAGACATTGCATCAGAATCATGAATACTGGCTACTCTCTTAGGATTTACCCTTTTAGAGGGCCATTGAAAATTATTAGCAGCCATTTTTTCAATTAAAGAATATGTTTCATCAAAAGGTTTTGACATTAATGATCCACCCGCAGCAACATCTATAATTGATCTTAGTGGTCTTACTAATCCATTATAAAAGGTTTTAATTATTAAACAATCTGGCAAAGCATGGTGTGGACATTTTCTAAGAAGATCTTTAAATCTTTCCCATGCTTCATATATCGATTCCCCTTCAAACTGACAAAAAGATTTAATATCATTTCTATGCTTAACAGTTTTCGAGGGTGGAAAATATTTAGCCAAGAATGTTTTTGATAGTTCTCCCTAAGTTCTAATAGGTTCAGGTGCTAATGAATTTAACCAAGTATTAGCTTTATCCCTTAATGAAAAAGGAAAAAGTCTAAGCCTAATACCATCATTAGACACTCCGTCACAAATCTCAAGAAAACTAGCAAGATGTAAGTTAGGATCTTCAATAGGTGATCCTCCAAATTGATTATTTTGTACCGTTTGGATAATAACAGGTTTAAGTACAAATGAATTAGCAGCAACATCAATATTTTGAATAGTAAAGTGAATTTCAATGAATTAGCAGCAACATCAAGATTTTGAATAGTAAAGTGAATTTCATCTGCCGTCGGATTCGCATAATCTTTTAAAGGTCTTTGTCGATTATTATTTATTGGATTTTCTAAGTTTTTTGCTATTTCTTTAAATTTTTTATTTCTCTTTATTGTTTTTAAATTTTTCTAGTTGTACGTTCTAACTCTGAATCGTAAGGTACTAAGCCTTCAGATCCAATATTTCGCATAAGCAATTGAAGTAAATAAAGAAAAATTTATTTTTTTGGAATTTTGATTTTTTGTCTATTTTTTTTATTTTTGCATATTTTTATAGTATATATATTATCTCTAACTTTCCTAATTTATCAAAACTATTTAATTTACCTAAATTAAACCATTACCTTCCCCACACAACGATGCCAAAAACTTGATCCGTATTTTTTATATGTAAGGATTTATGAAGTTGACACCACTACAACGCCAAAAAACTACAAAGTTGACACCACTACAACGCCAAAAACTTGATCTTTATATGAAAAGTAAGTTGTGTAAAATATATATAATTATAAGCAATTAATAATGGGATTCTACGCAAATATACATATCAAGTAATAAAGGACTTTCTATTTAAGCCCCAAACATCGATCCCAAAGGGAATGTGTAAGTTGGCAAATATAAGTTTTACTAGAAAATTTATAGAAAATCAAACAAAATCTCTGTCACTAATTTCGAAAGTTAATATGTTATCAAAACTAAAGAAATTAACTATTAGCAAAACATAAATGTAAAGTTTAAAAAGTTTAAAAAGTAAGTTTAAAAAGTAAATACTAATCTACTAACTATTTTTATGTAATGAAGATTTCTTATGTGAAAAAACATCTTTCCCACTACAATGAGATTCTGGTGAAATGAGATTAGATAAGTGTTTATAATATGTATTGTGCCAAATAGGGGCAATTATAAGTCTCTACCCTGATACAATGCATAGAAAATTATTGGCTAATTCTAGGTTTAGTCCCTAAATTTGTGGCTAAGCTACGAGGATACGGGCTCCCACTTCAGAGCTCTCACTTCCCTTTACCTGAAGGCTAACTCTAGCTTTAGTTTTTAAATAATTAGACCGAATTGGGGATATTAGTCTATAACCCTAAAGATTCTCAAATTCTACTCCCAACAAAGAATATTTCCCTATTTATTTGCACTTAATTTCACGAACGAATTTCTCCTCCATGAAATCAAATGTGATCCTCACTCTATTGTAGAACTCGTACTTCATTTCCTAGATCACATGTTTTACAACATATTTTAACAATTCAATTGGCCAAATCAAAATTTAAATTAAGTTTGGAGTTCAAAATTTGTCACAATTTATTTTTATATTTTAATATTGGCACATCATATTATCTCTTCATTTCACCATATCTCAGAGTTGGGAGAAAGATAGAGTGAACTACTCAGACTTCATGAGAAGGACACAACAAAACACAAATTTCATATATAAAAGAAAGTTCAAACAAAACTAATAAACAAACAAAACAAACAAATAAAACAACACTAATAAACAAATAAAACTTATCTGAAACTCTTTCTCAAACCAAATCCCTTGTAGCCTTTCCTAAAAGGCAGGAAGAAGATATCTCTCAGTTTTTTCCTTCTCCAACACTCTTACAGAAAGTTTCACACTAAATCTCACCACACAAACTCTAAACTATAAAAGAAAAATCAGTAATGGACTACAATATGGTTGTGGAATGAAGATGGATTATGAAGAATGGCGAAAATTGAGCGTGCAGGAATGTCTTGGAGCAAAAAGGAGTCACTTTCCTGATGAATTTTGGCCCCAAATAGATCCCAAGGTCGGTTCTCCAAGAGGAGCCTACAAAATCTCTTCAAAAATCATCCAAACACATTGAGCCTTCTATGAACATGGGCTGAACTGCCTTTGGCGCCGTCAGTGCTAGTTCTAGCTCCATTGATGCTGAGTAAAAATTTCAACTGTTTTGTTGTTCTGTGTCGTCGGCGCTGCCCTTGGCATGGCCAGTGTTGAGTACTTCTTCAAAAATATCATTTTATCTCCAAATTCCATCCTTTTTACTTCCTTTTTGCTTTAAGTCCTAAAAATCAACAACCTTCAAGAAAACATCAAAATACCTTCCTTTAAGGTGCAATATCACCAAAAATAAATATAAAATATTGGTTTGAAAATGCATATATTTTTGGTGTATGAAAATCAAGGATGGTATAGAACTAGTTCCCTCCATCGGATTCTATTGTGTTACCACTCTCTTCTTCTTCAGAGAGGAGTCTCTTTTGTAGCAATCATCAAAAGCAATGGTAACCCTTTCTTTTCTTGTCAGATAACTATGTCCATCAGGGGACCCTCATAGTTAACATTGACCTGTCCATGACCTGTCCAAAATCCAGCCAAAATCCAGGTCAAAGTCTATGATGCCACCCCAATGTGCCCTTTTCTCATTGAGTGTGAGATTCAAGCCATCCTTGAAGGCAAAAATCATCCTCTTCCCTGTCATTTTTTTCTGCATATGGCAGGAAAAGCATTAGTGCGCTGAAATTTAGAAAAACATGAATGAAACATAACATTCATTAAATAGACTTTTAATTTGTAAAGGCGCAAATTTTTTTTTATTATTATTTTATTTAATTTTATTAAAATGTTAAAATTAAGAAAAACAGAAGAGAAAATAATGAAGTGAGCGACATCAATATTTTCATTTTTTTAAAGTTAATCTTATTACAAACTTTTGGACCTATTCACGAGTATTTGGCAAAATAAGTAAACCAAGAACAATCCAGATCTTAAAATCTCATTTTAAAGAATGTCACGTTGCATAATACGCTTTCAGATATTGTCCATTAATCGGCAGCATAGGCCTTTTACCTTGAAAATCCACCAGTTGATAGGCTCCTTTTGAATAGTCCCTTTCTATGACAAATGGTCCCTCCCAAGTTGGTTCAAATTTTTCACCCACCATGCAACATGCAAGAATAGGTCTTTTGAGAACAAGAACGAGGTCACCCACTTCAAACGTTCTCTGGCGGACATATTTTTCATGAGCTTGTAGCATCCTTGCTTGGTAAACTTCTAAATTTTGTTGCGCTTCTAGTCGTTTAACCTCGAGAATCTCCAATTATTCAAGTCTGAGCTTTGCACTCTTTTCTACTGTTAGTTGTTTGGCAACAGCGACTCTGAGAAACTGTGTTTGGACATCTAGCGGTAGTACGACCTCAGACCCATACACGAGTTCCTAGGGTGTACATTGAGTGGGAGTCATGAACGTCGTCCGATAGGCCCACAAAGCTTCTAACAGTCTGTTATGCCAATCTCTTTTGTTTTCATCAAGTGTCTTCTTAAAAATCTGTACTAGTGTCTTGTTGAAGGCCTCAGTCAAGCTAGTTTCCTAGAGATTGTAAATCGTAGAGTATCTCCAGTCTATCTCATACAGTTTGACAAAATTATTGATCTTTGTGCTCTTGAAGGTTGTCTCATTATTAGAGATTACTCTACATGGTACACCAAAATGATGAACCATTTGACTTTTGAAAAATTGAAGGATGTGCTGTGTTGTGAATTCTCATAACGGCACTGTCTCTGCCGAATTAGACAAGTAATCAAAAGTGGCAAGAATAAATCTATATCCCTTAGGGGATGGAGGGTCTATCGGACCTATTATGTCTATGCCCCAACACTCAAATGGCCACAAGGCGATGGTTAGATGTAGCACATTCAGAGGTTGGTACAAGACCAACCCATGCACTTGACACTGGTGACTCGTTCTGGTTGTGTCCATGCAATAAGTCATCATTGTTGGCAAATAATATTCGAGTCTCTTAATCTTCATTTTCATTTTTGGCCCTGACTGGTGAGCACCACACAATCCGGCATGCACTTCTTTGATAATATTTTATGCTTTTAATAATATTTTATGCTTTTACTCTGCTTAGACATCACAATCACATCTGATTGAATGATGTTTTGTAGAGGAAATCACCAACTAAAGCATATGAATAGCCCTTTTTGTGATGTGGTATGCCCAAGACTTATCCTTTAGGAACTTTCAAGTTTGCAAGTATTCTATCAATGACTTACGCTATTCTTAATTGATATCAGCAACTGCAACTGTCATTCCTTCTTCTTTCCTTAGCTTATGTATATTATCAAGGTTGATTTGTGATAGAACTCTTTGTCCTTGCACTGTAATGTCAATGGAATCCTCCGGGAGACACGCCAGTTCAGTTGAAAGTTTTGCTAAAGCATCGGCATGGGCATTATATTTGTCCTTGCACTGTAATGTCAATGGAATCCTCCGAGAGACACGCCAGTTCATTGGCAAGTTTTGATAGAACATCGTCATGGGCGTTATCTCCTCAAGGAATCTTTCCCTAGGAATCCGATAGAGAGTCACACTAGGAATCTGCTCCAACAGCTTCTTTGCGTACTGATGATATTCTGCTAATCTGGGCTTTAAAATCTTATATTGTCTGGTGACTTGTTGAATTACGAGTTGAGAGTCGCCATAGATGGTAATATCTGTTACATCCATTAAGATTGCAACTCTAACCTGGTGATTAGTGCTTAATATTCTGCTTCATTATTTGTACACAGCTCTGTCAAGTGGTAGGAGAATCTCAGCAAACCCTTATCTGGCATGATGAAAATCAAACTAATCCCTGCATTTCCTAGTATAACTATTCATGATCCTTTGTCTTTTCTGGCTGACAAAGCTCCGTTGAAGTACATATCCCAGCGTTGCGAACTGGAGAATTCTATTTGTAGTACCTGTTCATCTGGTAATTTGTCATTAAGGGAGAACCCAGCCGTAAGCGAGCATGAAGTGAGAAAATTTGCTAAAATTTATCCCTTGATAGCACTTAGTGAGAAAATTTGCTAAAATTTATCCCTTGATAGCATTTAGGAAACAAAATTTGTATCAAATTTCAATAAAATCATTGACCATCTTGCTAAACATGTGGAAAGGATTGGTTGGGTCATCAAATATTACAATGGTTTAACTTTTAAAATCATGGTTATGTTGTTAGAATACATGTAGTTTCTAAGCTTTTTGGTGGCAAAAATCAAAGCTAGACAATGCTTCTTGAAAGACAGATGCTTTGAAAATGTTTGATGACATTTGGAAAGGATTGGTTGGGTCATCAAACATCTGGTTTGAAATTAATTCCCCGATAATGAATAACAAATCCTAGAAATTTCCTGAAGGTAACGTCGAAGGTGCTCTTTAAGGTATTCATCTTGAGATTATATTGTCGTAATCATTAAAACACTATCCTTAAATTGTTTAAATGGTCTATTTCCTATTTACTTTTGATGAACAAATCATCCACATAACATTCCACTTGTTTGTGAATGAGGTCATAAAAAATATTCTTCATAGCTCTTTGGTATGTCACTCCTGCGTTCTTTAATCTGAATGGCCTTACTGTGTGGCAAAAGATCCCAATCAGTGTTCTGAATGTTGTAAGTACTGCATCCTTTGGATTCATCTTGATTTGGTTGTATTCCGATAATCCATCCATGAAGGAGAAAATCTCAGGTGTAGAAGTGATGTCCATCATCTTTTTTGGTATCGGCAACGAAAATTCATCTTTCGTACACGCTTTATTTCAATCCCTAAAGTTGACACAAAGATGGATCTATCCATTTTTCTTCTTAAACAGCACAATGTTGGCTAACCATGTGGGGCATTTCTTTTCTCTTACAAAGTTAGCATCTATTAACTTCTTTGCCTCGGCAATGAGTTGTTGTTTTATTTCAAGGAACATTCTTCTAGGAGTTTATTTTATTGGGTTTTTATCTTTGTCAAACCTGAGTTTATGAACTGCAACTTCTGGGGACAACTCCAGCATTTCATCGTAGCTCTAGGCAAAGCAATCTTTAAATTTTGATAATAACTTTATCAGCTCGAAATATTCCGCGTTGCTCAGTAGAGAACTTAGAAAGGTAGTTTGGGGCTGCTCTCCCTTCCCGAGCTTAATTTTCCTCAATTCATCAAAAGTTGATTTAATTTCTTCCTTAATTTTTGGCAGAACATCTTCTTTCAGCTGATCGATAGAGTCATTCTCCACATCGAGGTAATCCTCTTCCGATTCATTAGTAACAACCTTGCAAAATTCTAAATCATCGACTGGTCCCACTGCACCAAATCTGGGACCTTCTTTTGAATTGGGAGTTTAACTTCTAACATTCCATAATTTTTCAAAAAGTTGTAATTTATCTTTCGAAATTTGTTTTGGCAAATATCCCTATTAAATAAACTTTTGTACACAAGGCGAAAAGTAACCAAAAGGTAATTCCATTAATTCATTAGAATTCTCACCCAAATTTACATGATTTTCAGAATTACTAGAAGTATAAGCATAGTGAAATTTTATCAGCTTTAAGCCAGTGCTATGGACTTCCTTGACCTCTAAACTTTCGACCTTTTGAGGGCTAATCAGAGCAAGGGTCATGACATTTACATAGTGGTTTAACTGATCATACATTGCCTCATATTCACTTTTCTCCACATCTTCCAATGATATCTTGTACTGTTGCCTCTTCTATTTTGTCATCATTATTTCCTCTTTAGAACTCATTTCTTCATCAATATTGATGGTCGGACTAGTCCGTTCAACGATCGCATTGGCTCTTCCTCGTCTATGTCCAAGACCTTGATCTTGGGTACATGGGCTAAAGGAACCTCTATCACCTCATTGTTGAGAGATGATAGTAATTTTTTGAAGTAGAGTTGGATGACTTCTTCTTTATGATTCCTCTGAATCATACACTTCATTTGCCACAACTTCACAAGAGAAGACTATTTTCTTTAGAGGCGCGTAGTAAACGGTGTCTTCATGAATGCCAAATTCATGAACTGAAAATGGCTGTAAATCTCCCTTGATGCAATGTTCTTGTCCTTCCTTGTAATACTTAATGCATCAATGTAGGGAAGACGGAACCATGTCATGCTTATGAATCCACAGTATACCATGTAGAGCATTGAAAGAGGTCTCAGTGTCGATGATATGGAATTTAGCAGTTGTTACTAGGTCTCCTACTTTCATAAGCAATGTAATTGATCCAAGGGATCTTTCTCCCTATTGGTTAAATCCCCTTAGCATCATCTTATTGGCTATAAGCTCCTAAGCCTCAATGTCCAAATAGTTAAGCATCCGTAGACTCATCAAGTTGAATGATGCTCCAGGATCTACCAAAACTCAAGACAAAACAAATCTGCCCATGTTAACAAAGATGTATAGTGACCGTAGACTCATCAAGTTGAATGATGCTCCAGGATCCACCAAAACTCAAGACAAAACAAATCTGCTGATGTTAACAAAGATGTATAGTGGTCGGTTATGGTCGGTGGTACCAAGTAGCAATTTTTCGTCTGTGAAATTTATCCCACACTATTCTTTTAATGAGTAAACTTCATCCAAGGATGTGCTGGCCAACTGGGCTAAGAAAATCTCTGGGTCAAGTATAACCACAGACTCTCTTCTCTCCTTTGATAGGATTAGAGTGTCGTAAATGCTTAATTTTGCTGGCAACTTCCTAAGATGAGCTAACACGTTATAATCCACTTTTTATAACCCTCCAATATTTACTTGGTTATGTGTTTCTTCCACTAGCAAACGCGAAGGGAACTCTTTTGGAGTTACTATTTGTTTTCCTTTATCCACTGGAGCTGACCTCGAGGGTAGAACTTTCTCGCACCTTAAGTTCACTTCTGTGATTTCTTCTTCTCGAGATTCTATAGGCAAGACTTTTGATGCATCTTCTTCATCAAAATGATCCAAGTTGATACCAAGTGGTGCACTGTGGCGCTCAAGGATTGGTTCCTGACCCCCTACACTATCGTAATCGATATTGTCAGTGTTTTCTTCAATCTTGTTAATAAGTTCATTGAACTCATGTATGATTTGAGGATCGGTTTTGGAATCATGATCAAACTTAAATTGACCAAAATCAGTCACATTATCACCAGAAGTAGTTAAAACGTAGCCAAAATCATAATAATTATATTCATAATACCCCAGAGGGGCAAAGAGATAATCAAACATTTTTTAGGCATTCGAGGATTTTCTTCCCTGAATCTGAGACAACCCATCTAACAGAGGCAACCCCTATCCTGCCCCCCATGCTATATTCTTCGCAATGTTTTTCTTTTCTTTGCTTCTGTTTACAAAAATTTCTCTGGCAAAATTTTTATCATGGTTTGAATATGTTGTAGACTCTGGACGGTTGCCTGAGTTGAAGTGGTATGAATTTGATTTAGTATTTTCTTGGAAGACCTCTTCCAAATTGTACTCCATTCATCTTTTTCTGAATACAGATCTATCAAAGTTATTTGCTTAGCTAAAATCATATTTTTAGAACCTTTTTAAGGTTCTTTTAAATATTCTTTTGGGATTGTTATATTCCCTTCTTTAAGTCTTTAAGGTTTTTTCTTTAAGGTTTTTCTCGAGCCAATCCTTGAAGATGAAACAATCTTTTTTAGTGTGTCCAAGCATCATGTGATGTGGGTAATAATTGGGTTGATCCTTCTTGTCAATCACTTTGGGTTTCTTTGGATCTAATAATCTGAACTCATACTTCTTCATTAGACATCTAAACATCTTGGGTACTATTTCATTCTAAAATAGACATTTTCTTATATTCTGTTCGGTATGATCCTCTCTGATGCAACTGCTAGCTAAACTGGTCATACTGTTGTGTTCCTTGCTGAGCATGCTTTGAGGACAACTAGGAACCTTGACAGAAAATTTCTTGCATGTATGTTCATTAGCTGCTTTCCCTTATCGACCGTTGCAACTATTCCAGACTTCTTTTCAAATGCTCTAGTCATCTTAGATTTCTCCTGGGAATCCATATGTTTAACTTCCTCTTGGAGATTGTTAGCTTTGCTGAGTAGCTTCTCGAAAGATTTGATGGTGATTCCCTTGAGCATGAATGCTACTGGCCTATGAATGCTTTTGAGTAGGATCTCAATCGTATGTTTCTGTGGCTGAGGTTCACATTTCCTGCTAAGGTTTCTTAACCTCAAGATATAATCCACTAAAGTCTCGTTCGGTGTTTGCTTTTCTATCACTATATCCCCAACAGAAACATGATGTTGTGCTCCAGCAAATCTCTTCACAAACAACTGTTCTAACTCAAAGAATGTCCTCATTGATCCATTGTGCAACTCGACATACCAATCAAATTATCCCTAATAGGTTGCTGACAAACTGATAGAAAAGCAAGGCCTCATTACCTCTAGTATTGCCACAACTGACTAAAGAATGAAATATATGCTGTTTAGAATTTCCAGTCCTATCAAATATCTTAAAATTCAGTGATACAAAACCTTTTGGATAGGGTACAACATCAAACACCTCTGGGTAGGTTCTACCCTTGAAAACCAATGCACCACCTTTAGATTAGGCTAAGGCCTCCCAAACTTGTTCAACCATTTGTTTAAATTCATTTTTGGTATGATGTTTTGGGCAGAGTTCTTATTTTATTGATCATCATTATTAGCCAAGAGAACATCCCTCCTCTCATCTATGATATGTATAATCTCTGGTTGATTGACTTCTTGAGAAGCTAACTGTTGTGGTTGAGACTGCCCCGCAACTGCAGACATAGCAGCCATGGTAGTGGCCATATCTTACATCCTTTCCTCCATTTCACTAATTTGTTCATATCTTAATAGAACAGCCCTATGAAGCTCATATACAATGTTCCCTTCAATGAGAGGTTGGGCGTCTTGGCAAATGTAGTGGCTCTGGTTTTGATGACATGAATATCTATGAAGTCTTCATTGAGATAGTCATTAAAGATAGAATCTTCATCATTGTCATCAATGGAAATTCCATGTTGTCAGACTAACTCAGAAATCTTAACCCTAAGCTTCTCAACCCTTACTTCAATTATTAACTTGAGTATCATCTTAATATCTGGAGGACTCTGGTGTACCTCATTCACTTGCTCATCCATCTCGCTAAAAAATGCTGTGACAATGTCAGATACTTCAGAACCTTGCTTCATTCCTTGATCCTGCCATTGAGCTCACTGAATTGTATTAGTATGACGACCTTGGGTACCCACACCTTTTTCTTTAATGGTGATGTCTTGAGACGGGGTTCTCAACAGAAATAAAGGCTTGTTGAAGAGTTGTATGCTCCCTATAATGAAGAACAGATAAAGTACCAGGTAACCTCTTTATCCTTTCCTTTAGATATTTAAGAACATTAGCATGAATGTTCATTGGTAGACCTCTCAGACCTAGATGTAATTTAACCATTCAATGGCTTATGGGTCTAGTGCCATTATAATCGGTAGTGATGATGTTAGTATCTACTCTGCTTCCCAAGAGAATCCTAACGGAAATACGAGGATGTAAAGTTTTAGTTGGTGTCTGAGATTGTCTAGAAGATTTGAAATTCCTTAGAATTTCTCTCTTCATGTGAGGGGATACTGCACGTTCCACTTGTTTAAGCAATTCACCGACTGAACAACCCTCTTTGAAAGCTAGCTCTAGAACACTGTATTGACTCGGGTGATAGAAGTTGGCTTCTTCCTCTCCACACCATGTCCATCAGGTTCCAATAAAGTAGCAGCAATCTTCTGGATATTCTCATACCCATCTGTGTCCATTAAGGGGAGGAACATACTTCATTGCAGTAGTGGATAAGTCTCTAGCAACCTAGTTCCTCCTGATGAAGAATTTCATCAACAGACACCTCTTCAAGAATCTGAGCTATAGTAGCCTTTTTAATCTTTCAATTGTAGTTTCTTCTTTGTGTACAGGTTAATGGCATAGTCCTTGAACTCAATCTAATTTCAAATACAGAAATTAGGATGAAAAATTCTTCAGTTGGGTCTTTGATGATAATAACCTCTTTTCCCTTAGCAAAAATGGGAACAACAAGCTTAACAGGTGTTGTCATGACAGTGGTCTTTTATTTCTTGTAAGAAGGGAAATTCTGTAGACAGCTTAGGTTGAACTTAGTAAACAACTTCTGAACTTTCGAAGCGGCATCATTCATTATGACAAACGAGGTTTTTCCGAGAACGAACTCGAGATCTTCAAATCCAACACCAAACTTGATGGTCGGGGCAACGTTACAAGCAAAATGGCTCTTCGGCAGGTTGCAAGAGCAAGTGAGCATTAAGAATACCATTGCAGCAGCTTCAAAAAGAAAGCTCTGGGTTAGTTATTTGGCCAATACCTCACAATTCAAGTGCAAGCACTAAAATAAACAGTGTTCAATCTGTAGATTGGGTAAGTTTTTATTTAGTTTATGAAGATTTTAAACTTTAGTAAAAATATTTTGCAAGTAGAATAATTTAATTAATATAAAAAATTTAAGGAGCAAGCTCAACACAACACAATTAAATTTAAATTGCAAAATAGCAAGTTAACCTCCAAAGGGAAAATAAAGTTTAGGACCCAGTGCGGGACCGACTTTACAATGCACAATGCTCGGACAGAACTAGTCCACCAACACACCTATTAGGCAACCCCACACAAAGATTAAAAGACTTAATGAACTCTTGAACCTCTTTATTCAAAAGTGACTAAATAGACGGTCTTGAAGTCTGAAGAAGTTGACCGTACTTCCCCAAGAATAAAATAGGTGAAGCAAGTCAACGCAAGAAGGGTAATCTGGTTCATAAGGGACATGAACACATTACTGATGTATGAAGATAATATTCTCTGATTAGTATGGATAGAGAGACTCGTCCCAGAGGAGTCGCCAGAAGCTGTCACCACTATTTTAGGGGGGTTGCCTGTTGAAAGGTGTCGTTCGCTGGAATCAAAGTCTCCACTGTTGGATATACATATAATATATATATATATATATATATATGAAATTAAACTGATTTCATATCATTCATAGTATAAATGAAAGATCACTATAACCTTAAGCCATGTATTTATCCTGGAAGGTAAACACAAGACTTGAGAGTGAGGCTCGATCAAATAAACTAAGAAATATATGACATATGTTTGGTCTGCAAAAATCATTTTATTTATAAGCCAACAAGTTCCCTTATTTAATATGAAAAAAATTAAATATGGTTTATATTAAGCTGGGTTCAAAAAAGTTTCCTATGAAAGTAAGCCCTTATAGTTAATTACATCTTAGATAACCAAAGTCATCTAAGAAAACTCTCGATAAAAATCAAGGGATATTGTCCTCAAGAAGGTTAAAAGAATAAGAATTTTCAAAGATCAGACAAAGAGGTGTGAAAGGGGAATGACTCAAATTTGGAATATATTATGGAATCCAAAGGAAGAGAGACTAAAGGATGTCATAGATCCGGAGGAGAACCTTGGTGACTTCCCAAGCTACCCTATGATTCGGCTTCAGTTTTGGAGAGAAATTATTTAAACGTTTCGTCGTGCAAATTTTATTAGTTAGGGCTTACATTCGTATGAAATGATCACACAAATAGCCTGAAAGATATGAGGATTTAGGTATTGTCGAACGACAACCTCCGAATCCTAAGATGAGTTAGGGCTTATATTGTGTAGTAGAGTTATACAAAGGCTAAAAGATAAGATTGAGGATTTATGTCACACTAGGCAGATAACCTTAAAATCATATGACTTGTTTTTTAATTCTATGCAGTGGTTTAGTTTGTGTAGACATATTCTACTGTTGAAGATGGCCATGTTGCCCACAATTGTAGCTCCAAGCTCCTCGTCGTGTCAATTTTAAGTTTTTGAATGTGTCAAGTCATGATGTCAAATAAAATGTTCCTAGGAGTCAGGGTTATTTAAATATTATGAGGCATATTAAAGTTGACTAGAGCCACATGGATTAGGATCCTACAGTTCCCTCGTTCCGATACCACTATTTTCTTTCGACTTTAATTAGTCCAAATGAATTTACCAAAATCAACTCAATGAGTTTCGTACTTTCATTTAGACCGTGGGAAATCTGGGAAATCTCGTTAGAAACATCTCGTTAGAAACAGTAGGTTACTTCCTCCGAGGGATTCCCGATCATCTAATAGAGAAGTTTTAAATTAGTTGCAATTTTTGTTTTGTGATGTTTTTGATTAACTTTTTAGAGTTGTATTATGATCTGAATGTTGTGGTGGTGAAGTTTATCTTTTTTGATTTTTTTTTTATTTTTTTTTTGTTTTTGTGGCTTTCCTAGCACTTGTGGTTTTTATGCAGGGTGACATCATTGTTTAACATGCAAGTTTGAAGCAAGAAGTACAGAAAGGTAAATGCAATAGTTTAAAAGTGTACCTCTCGATTCTTCTTGTTCATCCACCTCCCTCCACCTGAAAGGTTAGTACTTGAAAGACATATATATAATTTTGTAGGGAATTTAAATTGCAAAAGTGAATGAAGCTATAGCTACCAAACCCCAAGTTATGACTTTATCAAATCTCAGAAGACCTTAGTGGATGATTTTAAAAAAAAAATTATAACACTTTGAGGATCCCTTCAAAATACCGAAAAGATTTCAAAGTGTTCGGGGAATGACCCGGAACTACTTTGAGGATCTCTTGAATTATTTTGAGTTCATTATTTGAACTTATCATATTGTTTTATTAATCATCTCAAGGTCGAAACTAAGGTTACCCCTCACCTAGTGAACATTGGCATTTCAATCATCCCACGAGATGAAGGAAGTTATATAGTCTCTTAACATTTTATTTGATTATTATGGGAGTGGATACCCTAAAGGACAAGTCCAAAGTCATTAAGAATTTTATTGCCCGGAGCTAATGTTGGCCCTAAAGTGTCTGAAAAGGTTTATCAATTGATTAAGTCATCTTTTCTAATCCCAAGTTAAGACAATTCTTGCACAACAAACTTAATTCACTGATAGACCCTCCTAAATTCAATTTTCAAAGTGAATTTTAGATAATTAAATATTGAAATGATATTTCAATTTTCATTAATATCAAACTTAGTATCTAACAACCACTTCATGGGCTTTAAGATAGGTGAATTACCATCTTCATAGCCTAAGCCCAATATCTTAGAATTATCTTATTGAATTGGCCTCTAAATTTTGATGATTAACAAAATTTTATCAATATCCTTATTATGGGACAAGTGGCAAGTTAGCTTCTACCAATTACCCTTTAGATTTCAGTCTTCCAAAAAGCTTTATTATGATCAATATTACCCATCTACCCTTTGATTAACCTTAAATATTATTAAGTCATTAAAACTCAAAAAACTACCATTTTGCCTCTAGGGCTCCCACTTCATAACTTATCAAATAAAGCTCAAGTGACTCAAAGAAAGAAGTTTGAAGAAAGCTACAAGAAAATACATGGGAAAATTTTGATGGAAATAACAAGTTAACGTAAAAATCTGAAGGGGACTATAAACATTCAGGTTCGGGTGGGCTCATAAACTATATATATATATATATATATATATATATAATGAAAGGAGTGACAAAGACTCCCTACATGTTAAACTGAAGCAAAGGTTACAAAGCTATATGGGGCTTGGTTCACAAACAAAAAAAGCCGAGGTTCACCCAAAAGGGGTCAAGGGATCCCAAGAGAAAAAGAAAAATCCAATGTAACCTGTCAAAAAACCTTTCCCCATTCAATAGGGCTGAAATGAAGAAAAGGAAAAGAAACATGAACTGAAATGAAGAAAAGGAAAAGAAACATTACAAAGCAGTAAGGACTCAAGGAAACAAAAGCTCTCCCTAGACAGGATGGTTAGGATAAACAACAGTGGACATCCCCCTTCTATGATAAGGTAAATCAGAGAGATCTGCCTTAATCAACCAAGCCAGCTCCACAGGAGGGGTAGTATTTGCTTTAGGCAACATAGGCAAAGCACCTTGATGTGCAAGCCAATTAGCACATCTGTTACCTTCCCTGAAAATATGCTTCCAGATAATCTGAAGGTTGTGAGTCAACTTCATGTGAGTAATTTGCTTAACAACATGTAGAAGAAACCAAGGTGGGGAGATGTTATCTTTTAAGAGCTGGAATAGCCATAAGGAGTCCATTTCCACAATTAGTAGGTTCCATCCCATAACAACAGCTTTTTGAAGAGCCCATACCACAGCTAAGGCTTCAGCCTGCAAATCATTGAGAGCATCAGTGGGAGATTGAAAAAATAGTAGGCATTCCCCAGCATTATTTCTGAAAATACCCCCAATACTAGCAGTGTGTCTTCTATAACTCCCATGAATCAGTGTTGATTTTAATCCAAGGGTAAGAAGGTTTCCTCCAATGGAACAGCAGAGATTTTGATTTGGCAAGAGAAAGTTTAGTATTAAGGATTCGGGAGCACCCAGGAACTTTAATCTTATACCCCATGAGATTTATTATCTTAAGAGTATATGCCAAGCAATTGGTAACAATTTGTGTAGCACTTTGGGTTTTCCCCTCATATTTACTGCTATTTCTTGCCATCCAGATGAACCATGTAGTAATAAAAGGGATTATTTCAGCAAGGTTCTCGTTCCAAATCTTCCAGCAGTCAAGGAAGTTTCCAAAATTTAGTAAATGGGAAGGGAAACTAAGATTAGCAGCTACCTGTGTCCAAAGCCCTTGAGCAACAGGACAAGAGAAAAACACATGATTTAACCTCTTGCTGGCAATAGAAAGTACATCTTGAAGCTCCTTTTAGACCTTGAGTTTGAGTATATCATCAGCGGGAATAATATTATAAAAACATCTCCAGGTGAAGAAGGACATTGAGGGGCTGAGGTATTTGACCCACATGACATTACCCCAATCCTTATGGTGTCGATTGTTTAATTGGGAATATTCAAATTTGATAAAAGAGGTATGAGGAGGATTCTTAGTCACAATTCTATCTGGTTTTTGTGGAATGACTGGGACCTTAAGAATTTTATACACTTGTTAAGGATTCACCATAGAAGCCAACATGTCTCTATTCCAATGATGAATATTCGAGCAAAGATGAATAGAGGTGTTCATAACTGAGTCCAGAGAAGTTGATGGTTCCAATTTACCTTCAAGAAGCCAATTATCTAACCAAAAATCAACTTTTCCTTCTCCCACATCCCAGATAAAAAGTTCTTCAGCCACACACCTAATATGCATGAGCTTAGTCCAAATTCTAGAATCCCCAGATTTTCTGCAGACAATTGTTGGATGGGAGTGCTTGCAATATTTTAACTTCATATAGTAAGCCCACAAAGACTTTTGTTCCCTAAATTTAATCCAGAGTTTACAATAGAATATTTTATAAAGCTGTTGTAAGGACTTCATGCTAAGCCCCCTGCAGCAAGAGGCAAACAAAGCTTATCCCAACTAAACAAGTGAGCTTGTTTATAATTGTCTTCCCACAAGAATTTATTCAAAATCACCTTCAAAGTTTTCTGTGTGTTTTTAATTTTCAGCATTTGCATAATATACATAGAGAAAGAAGTCAGGATACTTTTAATTAAGGTTAACCTTCCCCCCAGTGACAAATAAGAATTAGTCCAACAAGAGATTTGTTTGGAAATCTTAGAAACCACCTCATCAAATTGAGTTTGCTTCTTACTACATTTAATCAACTATACCCCAAGATAAACCAAGGGGCTGGTAGCAGATTTAAAACAGTGAAATCCTTAATCCAGTTTTTGGCAGCAAAATTGAGCTTATTGCTAAAGATAAGTTGACATTTTTTTTGAGTTCAGGGAGAGACCAGAGATCTATTGGAACAAGTTCTACATATATATATATACATATATATATATATATATATACTAAAGGGACTTTGAAGGTTACTATCAATCACCCTTATGTATATAGATTCTGACATTTAACTAGAAGGGTGTCTTACTATACCAACTTAAGAGGGTACTCCTTAGCATGGTGTCAGTAATTGACAAGTGGACAATCAAATTTATATTTATAATTTATATTTTGGCATGCACATTAGTTTCATGTAGGAAGTTGTATCAGTTTTATAATCAAAATACTTTTGAAAATGTAGTATTTGTTCTTATCGTATCTGTTCTTATCAATTTTGAAGGATGTGATTGTCCCTAAGCAATCACGCCATCAGGCGTAGGACTGCCATCAACCTACAAGTGCAAGGGTCTCTCGCTAGTCTACTATCGGTGAATAATATTATCATCCTATGGTTCACTGAGTCCCTACATTGGGTCCTGATGTTGTAGGATCAAATATTATTTCACTCTACCACTGGAGTGCCTTTGACATCATCGTCCCAAAATGAACCGTCCAACTTATAGCCTTGCTGTATTGTTCATATATAGCCAACACTATATATGCATACTTATGTTTCAGACTTATGCACCCAAAACCCAAACAAAGAAGTAAGGAAAAAAAGAATAAAAATAGGGGTGTGAGAGAGAGGAAGGAACAATTCACCTGAAAGGTCGAAAAGGTGAGGGTGAATCGGCCCTCAAAACTGTGTTTAAAAAAAATGATCGACGAGAATACCAAAAAAATTAAAGCCCAACAATTCACGAATCAACCCAATAAGGGTATCACTTCTACAATTTCACAAAAAGATCAACCAAAAAGATATCTTTTCAAAAACTATTTCTCTTCAAAGCCACAAGTCAGCTTAAAAGAAATCGTAGCCAAATATGCCACAAAATGGTCTCAAAATTGTAGCCAGAGAAAGCCACAAAAATAGCTTCAAAATTGTTTTTAAAACTATCCTTGACATCCAATGGTATGAATCTGAGAAAGCCTATTTGAATCCCTAAATATTGCAAAAATACACATTTAAGCCTTTCCAAAATCACAACTCAATTAATTTGCAAATGGATCGAGGAATCTCAAAAAGAGCCTAAAATTGCAGCTACAAGGAACTATGAAACTTCTAAAATCTCATTAGAATGACACCAAAATCCTCTTTCAAAAAAAGGCTCAAAACAGCCCAAAGAAAGCTAAATGAACTATCGACTCGTAAAAATGAATCTGTGCAATTTCAAATTTTGCATAAAGCCAGCTCGCCAAAGTCTCACTAAAAATAACCAAATCCTTATAAACCTAACATCGCCACCATTTGACCCACCCCAAAATTCACCCAAAATGTAATGTAGAGGACAAGTACAGAGCCTAAAGGACCTTAAAATAACACTCAAATCGTACCAACAATGAAGTTTAAAACATACTCAAGTGTGCTCAACATGCCCCAACTTTAAATAATGAAAATAGAGAACAACTTGAATAACTTAGGTGGCCATAGACCTTTAAGGTATTCACTAGTCATGCTAGCATGAAGTCATTCCATTCCCCCCCCCGGAGTATTGTAAAACCACAACTCAAGTAGAGAGCCAAGAACCCAACCTTCCAAGATTAAAAAAGAGACCATCAAGGCCCATCCCAAACCAATAAGATTTAGTTCAAATAACCACCTTTGAAGATACCAAATAGTGCTCGAATCTCACTAAAACAATTAGTAAGTAAAGGAGCTTTCGAATAGGTACTCTAACAACTCAAAAATAAATCTCACTAAAACAATTAGTAAGTAAAGGAGCTTTCAAATAGGTATTCTAACAACTCAAAAATAAAAGTGACATAGGTAAAAGAGAAGTATCAATGTTTATAAATCATTAAAAAGGAAGTTTAACCTCTCTAAACTACAATTTAAGAAGAAAAAAGATCTTATCTTAAGTGGCTAGCTAGTTAAACCTTGCCACCAAAAGAACTCCCAACAAACAAGCATGCCAAATTGTGAAGCAAGGAGTTTATACCTTAGTTGTGAAACAAAAAACAAAGAAAGAGTACCGGATGAACCAATGATCCCAAATCAGGTAATATGCAACAGTATAACAATGACTTTAATGATCTTATCCACTTATGTAATCTTAATTTGCAACAAAACCAAAAACTTGATCCTAGAGAAAATAAGAATTTAAATTTTAATTTATATATATATTGGGATACTACGCAAGTATACACATCGTTATGAAGTAATATAGGACTTTTTGATTAAGACCTGAATATCAAACCCACAGGAAAAAAACGCAATATGTACAAACTTTGTATTTTAAAAAAAAATTACTTAAACTATAGATATTTTTTCAATAAGTAAATTCAACTCTTTTTGGTATTTTTGATATTTTGACAAAATAATAAAATTTACAAAGATAACTTGAGTTTATGTAAAAGAAAAGTACTTGATATGAAAATATATTTCTCCTTATCATGAATAAGTAATAAGTGTAGGAATTTTGTTGTGGAAGTATGCAAATTGTGTTGTGCCAAATATGAGCAATAACATTCATTACCCTTACGAAATATGCTATAAAGAACATTGGCTAATTTAAAGTTTAAATAGTTCTTAAGACCGGCTAGGAAGGGAAGATACTAGCTCTCACTCTGAGTTCTCTCGATTCCCTCCACCTAGGGGCTAACATCTTGTATCAGAACCTAAAACATTAAACCAAGTTGGGGGCTTTAACTTTTCACTTTAAAATCCTCTAATTCTACACCCTTCAAAGATTATTTCACTATTTATTTGCAATCAGTCTTTTGAATTACATTCTCATTCATACAACCTCATGTGATTCTTTCTAATTGTTGATTGAGACAATAACAGTCTAGTTCTTACATGTTCTCACAACAAATTTTAACATCTGGATAGGCCAAATCAAGTAAATGAGTACAAGGATTTAAATCATCACAACTTCTTCCAACATTAAGGATCAATACTCTCCACAACTTCCATCCAATACTTTTAATAACTTATCATTTTAAGGAGAAAGATAAAGAAAACTACTCAGAATCCATGGAGAAAATAAAACTACACTTTAGTTTAAAAGTAGAAATCTTTGTTAAACCAAAAAAAAAGTCTTGATTAAAACAAACGTAGTCTAAAATAAAAGATAAAAACTTATCAAGATAAAAAATAACAAAAGATAAAAACTTATCTCAAATCCTCCACCCAACTCTTTAAGTTACTTTGAATACAACACTACTTACAACACTCTTGACTCTCACAATAAAACTAAAAACAAAAAGGATAAAGTAAATTTGTGGTGTCTGAAAATCTCTTCAAAACTCTCTCCCATTCCAACACTTTTCGGAACTTTCAAGCACTTTTCAGAACTTTCAAGAACACTTTAAAATGTCTCAACTTCCTTCTTTTATAAATCTCCAAGAGGTGCCTTGATGACAAATAAGTATGATATGTATATGAGTATTTTTAAGATTTACTAAAATTTAGATTTAGAAATAAAGTAGTCCAATTTAGAAAAAATTTAGAAAAAATATAAAAATATTTACTAAATGAGACCAACTTAAAGTTTAGAAATTTTTAATGTTAAGAAATATGAAAATATGAGTTCTTATCTAATTCAAAAATATTGTAGATATTCCAAATTTAGAATTTAGTCATTTTATTATCTCTAATTAATTTTTTTTATTAAAAATAATTTTACTTATAATTTTACTATAATTTTACTTATCATATTATATCCCTAAGCTTAAGAGTTTCTCAAGTCTTATACTTTAGAAAGTTCAAATATGTAACCAATTTATGATTAGGCACTAATCCTCAAGCTTCTCCTCTTTTAATTTTTTCTTTTCTTTTTATTTTTCTTTTCTTTTATTTTTACCATTTCTCTTTTCTTTTCTTTTAATTTTCTCTTTTTCAAGCAAAGATCACATATCTGGATAGGTCTTTAACGCTTTTGAATTCCCCTTCTCCTTTTCTATTACAAAGCCCTGATATAAATCTTTTACTTAAAAAAATAATAATAGTTTTGAAAATTATTTTTAACAAAACAAGTTTAATTGTTAAAAAAAAGTCTAAATATCTAAATTTTTCAAGAATACAAATTTTCTTACTAAAGATAGTTACAATATATTTAACATTTTCTACACTAAAGATTTTTAACTAAAAGTTTTTCTTTATTACTCAAAATTTTGATTACTATGAATTTTAACCAAATTTTCTTTACTCGTTTCTATAATCAAATTTTACTTCCCTAAGACATAACTTCATATACATGATTAATTTCTCTTTTCAAATCAAATTAACTTGTAGTTCATTTGAGAAAAAAAAAAATTAAAGTTTTGAAAATATTTTTCAACCCCCCCCCCCAAACTTAAATTTTTAACAAGATTAAACATTTTAGTAGCAAATATAAATAAGCAGGCATGAAAATTTGAAATAACATGCTTACAAAAATTTTTATACCCTAACTATACAAGTATTAAACTAAAAAAAGGAGTAAAATTAATTTTTGATCAATTTTATATCATTTTCATTTCAATTCAACATGTTGAGATTCAATAGACTTCCAAGTAGTGGGTACAAATATAAAAACAAATTAACACGCTAACTTTGATTTCTAGTCTCAACATAAAAACAAACTTACTAATAAGATAAAATAAAAATATAGGGTAGCTAAGTTTAAAATTTAAAAGTAAATTTAGCAAGATTTTCAACTTTTCACAAGACATAGAAATAAGTTCAACCTTTAACTAACACAATAATCAACACACAGGAATAATTACTATCCTAGAATTTAAAGCAAAATACTAACAAAACAAAACATCATAATACAATTAAACAAAAAAGTATCACATATCACTGAGTCTAAACAGGTACACAAATGCAAATGTAGCAAGTCCAAACCACATAGTCTAACACATATTACAAACATCAAAATAAATAACTCAGTCCTCCTCATCCTCAAAATCACCACTATTCAAGACATTTGTAGGCTCATAAGTAGAGTATCTAGGATATGGAAAAAGTTGCACTCTTGGGTTACCCCTAATGAGGTTTTCCAAAGATTAATGAAATTTCTCTTCCTAATCAATTTTTCTTCTATTATACTCATCATTATGACCTGCAAATCCTTCTAAATTTTTTACCTTATTCGCAGTATAGTTGATATTATCCATCATCTTCTATAATAATTGACTTTGAGTGTTTGTAGACTCACCTCTAGAAGTATAAGCTCGTGAGGTAGATGGTCTAGATATAAAAGTAGCTGAGGTAGAAGCAGCAGACGTTGTCATTCCATAACTCCTTGAAAATCCTCCTCTCCAGCCAAAAATAGAATGCTCAGAATATGACTTTACATTTACTCTTATAATTGGATTTAGAGGCAACAGTACTTCCTCATAGCTATCATATCTCACTCTAGCCTACTCACATAAGGAAAATATCAAGGAAGTAAATCCCAAACCTTCAATCCAGTAGTAACGGAAGTGGCAGAATTGATGATAGTTTGATAGATCAAAGCTCCAATGTTAATGAGCTTGCCTTCCTGAATACAATAGTTCAACGTTGCTCTCTCTCTGGTAACATTGCTGAGATGATTTATAGGTAATATATGGGATGAAATAAATCAGTGTCATGCCTTCAAAGGTGCACTCAACTTTGAGGTGGAAAAATTGACTCTTCTTTCACAGGAAAATTCTAGAGCCCTCTTCCAATAGTCAAATAGAAAATAATCTCATCTAGGTCCGTCTCAATAGTTTCCATAAAAACACATAACACAAAGTATCAGGTGGTAGATGATAAAACATATTGATTACCTCCAGTGAAAAAGGCACCAATTTTCCTCTAACCATGACTCGATCATCTTCAGCCTTGGGTAGGTTAGCATAGAACTACCTAACTACAGAAATAATGACCACAACAAAAAAATAGCAGAATCATTTCCATTGTCAGTGAACGATCAGATCTTCTACGGAGCCACTTGGACTCTTGAAACATCTCTCCTGGATAAGTTTTCATGATTGCAAAGCATCACTGTACCTATTTTGAGCTTTCAAACTCACGAATTTGCTCGAATCAAAGTGGCTTTTTCCTTTGCTCCTCCTCATTCTTGCTGCCATTCTATAAATTTCATAAAATTCTACATTAACTTCAATAATCATGTCTAATCTACTAAATTAAACTCCTATAAGTATAGACTACACTTTTTCCGCAATTTCAATAGATTTTTCCTTATTTTTCACCATGAATAGTGATTTTTTGCCAAATGTACTCAACATACATGGTGAAAATCTAAATTTTTTACATAGAAGTGAAGTTCTTACCTCAAGAAATCCAAATCTAGCAAATTTTTCTCCATTCCACCAAGAAATCTCCACGCTATGGCTTGCCCTAGACTTCCAAATTGCAAACTCGAGAGGTTGAAGGTGACGACGAAAGTAAAAAATTACAATTTTTTGGGTTAATTTTCCCAATTTCCATAGATTTTTCCTTATTTTTCACCATGAATAGTGATTTTTGGAGTTACATCATGCTTAAGCATTGACCACAACAAAAAAATAGCAGAATCATTTCCATTGTCAGTGAACGATCAGATCTTCTACGGAGCCACTTGGACTCTTGAAACATCTCTCCTGGATAAGTTTTCATGATTGCAGAGCATCACTGTACCTATTTTGAGCTTTCAAACTCACGAATTTGCTCGAATCAAAGTGGCTTTTTCCTTTGCTCCTCCTCATTCTTGCTGCCATTCTATAAATTTCATAAAATTCTACATTAACTTCAATAATCAAGTCTAATCTACTAAATTAAACTCCTATAAGTATAGACTACACTTTTTCCGCAATTTCAATAGATTTTTCCTTATTTTTCACCATGAATAGTGATTTTTTGCCAAATGTACTCAACATACATGGTGAAAATCTAAATTTTTTACATAGAAGTGAAGTTCTTACCTCAAGAAATCCAAATCTAGCAAATTTTTCTCCATTCCACCAAGAAATCTCCACGCTATGGCTTGCCCTAGACTTCCAAATTGCAAACTCGAGAGGTTGAAGGTGACGACGAAAGTAAAAAATTACAATTTTTTGGGTTAATTTTCCCAATTTCCATAGATTTTTCCTTATTTTTCACCATGAATAGTGATTTTTGGAGTTACATCATGCTTAAGCATGAGAATGTGGCGCTTAGGCGCCATGCATGATTTTTGATATTTTTTAACTTAAATAAAATACACAATTAGCCTAAGTATACCACTCCTAAATGGTCTTATAACACTTAAATGTCTATTTTCCTCCCCTTTAACTCTCCCTTTTCTCAAAATTCTCCTCTATAACTAATTCGATTTGAGGCTAAAATAACACTAAATTTTCACACAAACAAACATATACATTCATTCACAAACTAGTGCAAATACATATAACACTTAGTTCTCTCTCCAAATAGTCTCAGATGAGAAAATCTTTCTAAATACAAACACTAAACAAACTAACATAAAACTCCAAAAATAGTATTTAACTCTTAACACATTAAACAATGACTCCTATCAAATAAACTCTAATATAGAACTTAATTCCATTCTTCATTTGTTGGGACAAACTCCCGTCTTTCATTAGTCTCTCCTTGGGCAATCATAATATAAAGTTGATAAAACGGACGGTGGTGACGAGCTCTGATACTATGTTCTTCTATCCATTTTTGTTTAAGATACATCTCCTTAAATGCTTCCTCTATATATGACTAAATTGCATTTTCAATTGTCATCCAATATGCTCTAGATGTGCATGAATCTCAATTACCTTTGTCTCCAGTAAAGTCATGTAAGTCTCAATTTTGTTGATTTTCTCCGATATTCCTTCAATACTAATGTCTAAAAAATCATTATACATCTCTTGTGCACTTTGACTAATGAATCTCTTCCTCACGGTCTCTTCCTTCTTCTTCAAATCCATATCCCATGAAGACATATTCTCAAAATCTCTCTCTCTCTCTTAGACTTAATGGCTAAAAATGATTTAGGGTGAAATTCCTTCACTAAACCCTTCTATTTATTGGCTTTAATCCCTCTACTAACTCATAGACATGTCCTAAAACAGCCTTGGCATGTTTTACTCAACCAATTGGCGGTTAGACCTTCTAGAATCCAAATTTTTCACATGATTTTTAACTCCCGCGCTTAAGCGCCAAAAATTGGCACTTAAGCTCCAGTGCTCAATTTTGCACCAGCTAATGTAACGTCCAAATTCTCATTTTAGAATGTTTGGATAAAAAATTAATGTCTTAAAATCATTACTAACACATAATAGTCTCAAAAAAATATTACCCCAAATTTTCTTAATCTTACACAAATAACAATCAAAGAAAAACACAATGATAACTATGGGTTTCCTCCCACAAAGTACTTGGTTTAACGTCATCAGTCCGACGTATCCAGTGCTTATTTTGGTTGATCCAACATCATTCGATTGTTAAATTTATACTGATCCTCTACTAATCAAGGTTTCAAACTATGAACACTCACTTTAAACACTTTCTCAGTTTTAGGATCTTTAATATCCACATCTCCATAAGGATAAAATTTTATCACAACAAATGGGCCCATCAACCAGGACTTAAGTTTGCCTGGAAATAATGGTAACCTTGCATTATATAGCAAAACTTGTTGCCTTGGCTAAAAATTTTTAGTAAGAATCCTTTGATCATGCCACATCTTCATCTTTTCTTCGTAAATCTTAGCACTCTCGTAAGATTCATTCCTTATCTCTTCAAGCTCATTTAATTGTAATAATTTTTTCTCACTAGTATCTTCAAATTATAATTGAACTCTTTCATCGTCTAATATGCTTTATGCTAAAGTTCAACAACTAAGTGACAAGTTTTCCCAAATATTAGCCTATACTAGGACATTCTTATAGGAGTTCTGTATGCAGTCCTATAAGACCACAAATCTTATTCATTTAACTCACCAATCCATTTTTACTGGATTCACATATTTTTCCATAATTCTTTTAATTTCCCGATTGGATAATTCAACCAAACTAGTTGTCAGAGGAAGGTAATGATGATAAGCAGTAGCAATTTTATGATTTATATGATATTTTTTTATTAATTTCTCCATTACTGCATTTCTGAAATGACTTCTGCCGTCAAGTATGTTTACTCTCGGCAACCCAAATCTACACAATATATTCATTCTTAAAAATTTTGCAACACTTTGAGCATGACATCTAGGTAAAGCAACAACTTCTATCCATTTGGATACATAGTCTACTGCTAATAATATATATAAATTTCCAATAGATGGTATAAATGGTCCCATGAAATCTAATCCCCAAACATCTAATGATTTAACTTCTAACATATAATTAAGGGCCAACTCATTTCTTCTAGAAATATTGCATACTTTTTGACATCTATCACAAGTTTAATATAAGCATTAACATCTCTTAAGATATTAGACCAATAGAATCCAGATTGCAAAATTTTTTAAGTTGTTTTATCAATACCAAAATGTCCCCCAAAATCAGGATTATGATATTTTTTGATAATTTCATAAGTCTCTTCTAATGGTACACTTCTTCGAATAATAAGATCCTTTCCTTGTTTATATAAAAATGGGTCATCCCAAAAATAAATCTTAGCTTCAGAAAAAAATTTCCTCTTTTGTTGATATGTCCTTACATAAGGTAAAATATCACTAACAAGAAAGTTCACAATGTCGGCATACTACGTAACACACTACACATTAATGCTAAACAATATTTCATCTAGAAAATGTTCTGTTCATTAATTTCATTTTCAAAACGGAGTAGTTTTTCTAACTCAAGCCTGAACAAATGATCGGCAATTTGATTTTTCAGTTCCCTTCCTATCTACAATTTCAAAGTCAAATTCTTGCAAAAGAAGAATCCATCTTATAATTCTTGGTTTATCATTACTTAATAACAATAAGTACTTAATAACAAAATGATCTGTATGCACTATGCAATGAGTTCCAATTAAATATGATCTAAATTTATCAAAGATATATACTATTGCTAATAACTCTTTTTCAGTTTTTTTATAATTAATTTGACTTTCATTAAGAGTTTTACTCACATAGTAAATTTATTTAAAAATTTTATCATATCTTTGTCCTAAAACAGCTCCAATAGCATAATCATTATCTTCACACATCAGTTCAAAAAATTTTCCCCAATCTGATGAAACTATAATTGGTGCAATGACTAATTTTTATCTTAATAACTCAAATGCTTTTAGGCACTCTTCATTAAAATTAAAAATTTCATCTTTCTCCAATAAATGGCTTAAGTGCTTAGCAATTTTTTAAAAGTCTTTAATATATCGTATGTAGAATCGAACAAGTCTTAAAACACTCCTAATTTCCCTTACATTTGTTGGATAAGGTAAATTAGAGATCTCTTGAATTTTAGCAGGATCTACTTCCATACCATGTTCTGATAATTATGTCCAAATACAATTTCTCCTATTATCATAAATTGACATTTTTCCCAATTAAGGACTAAATTTATTTTTTTTGCAGTGCTTAAGAACTTTTATTAAATGTTCTAAACATGAGTCAAAGGAAGTTCCAAACACTAAAAAATAATCCATAAATACTTCAATCCCTTTTTCAATTAAATCACAAAAAATAAATCACAAAAAAATGTCATCATACATCTTTGGATGTTAGCAGCTTCAATCCCTTTTTCATTAAATCACAAAAAAAATGTCATCATACATCTTTGGATGTTAGCATACCATAAGGACTGGTGAACATTGTTTTCTCTTGATCTCAGAAGATATTTAAATTTGGTAATAACCAGTATATCCATCCAAGAAAATAAAAGTATTTATGCTCAACTTGTCTATCCAGCAATTTGATCTAGAAAGGGTAATGAAAAATGATCATTTTTCCTAGTGGCAAGTTTTAATTTTTTATAGTCAATGCATATTCGCTACCCTGTAACTTATCTAGTAGGTATCAACTCATTATGTTAATTCACCACCCTACAATTTGTCTAGTAGGTATTAATTCATTATGTTCATTCAAAGTCACAGTTACTCCTCCTTTCTTATGAACGCAGTGAATTAGACTAACCCATGAACTATCTGAAATAGCGTAGATAATTCTAGCATCTAACAACTTTAAAATTTATTTCTTAATAACTTCTTTCATCATAGGATTCAATATCCTTTGAGGATCAGCCCTCGGTTTGCAATTCTCTTCTATATGAATTCTATGCATACAAATTGAATGACTGATTCCTTTATTATCAGTTGTTGTCCATCTAAAGGCTTTCTTAAATTTTTTTCAGAATTTTCATCAACCTTTCTTCTTCTTCCACTGTTAACTTTGGGAAAAATATAACTGGTAAAGTAGAGGAACCTCCTGAAAAGATATATTTTAAATGATCAGGAAGCAAATACAACTCAAGTTTTGGATGTTTTTCTATTGTTGGACAAAATGATTTATCTTTTTCCAACGTGCCCAAAATTTCAAAACTTTCTCGAATATAATTTGAATCTTCCTTAAAAAGATCTTCACATTGATCTAATTCCTCATCTTGCTCGTGTTCCAAATCTTTTTCTTCAATTTTTTCTTCATAAGTAGTCTTAAAATGGCATTCACTTTGATATCTTATAACATACATACTATATCATTCATCATCTTTACCTTTTGCAGGATATTTCATTGATCTTGAAATGTTAAAAGTAACAGTTTGTTCATTGATGTGCATTGTTAATTTAAGATCTCCCCAAAATGATAGGTTTCTCTTTATCTTCCTTCATATCCAATATAATGAATTCATCAGGAAAGATAAATTGATCCATTTTCACTAGGACATCTTTTATAACTCCTTTAAGGTATGTTATCGAACGATCTGCTAACTGCAGAGTTACAGTAGTAGGGGTTATTTCTCCTAATCCTATTATTTTGAATATTGATAATGGCATAAGGTTATTGCTTACACCTAAATCACATAAATCCTTCCCATTAAATTTACTCCTATTGCACATGGAATTGTAAAGCTACCAGGATCTTTAAGCTTTTCATGAAGCTTCTTCTGAATAATTGCACTACAATCCTCACTAAGTGCAACAGTCTCATTATCTTCAAACTTCCTTTTCCTGTTGAGAATATCCTTCATAAAATTTACAGAGCTTGGCATTTGTTCTACGGCTCTAGTCCTTCATAAACTTTACATAACTCGACATTTGTTCTAGGACTTCAGCAAATGGAATATTAATAGTAAGCATTATTTTATAAGTTAACTTTAAGTGGAGAAATAGGTCTTTAATAATCTTTTGGAGCGTCCTCTTTTGACTCTTCAATTTCTTCTCTCTATACTTTAGTTTAGAAATGGAGGTGGTGGTTTTTCCAAATCAATTTCCAGCGGAGAAATAGTTTTTGAACCTTACCTTCCAACTCTCTTCCGCTTCTAAGTTGAACAGCTTTTACTTCCTTTTTATTCTGATCATTCAAATTTATTTTATTATTACTAGAAAGTGTTCCTTGGGATCTATTACTTAATGAATTTGTAATTTGTCCAAGTTGATTCTCAATATTTCTAATTGTAGCTCCTTAACATTGTAACTGATTTCCCATTCATAACACCACCTCTTATATAGATAAATTCTATAGACAACTTCTTCTCTTTAAATTATGTATTACTATTGAAACCAGGAGGATAAGTAGGTCTATAGTTAATATTATTCCCTTATTTTTTCTAGTTTCCTAATGGAGTTTCCCAATGGGTTTCAATGGGTTTCTTTGATTGTTCCTTCATTGCTGATTATTACCACCTATAGTTTTATTCCAACTGAAGTTGGGATGGTTCTTCCAACATGGGTTATAATAATTTAAATATGGGTTATTCTGCTTATTTATAATAATTTGTCCGAATGAATTCTTTTCAATCATGGAGATAGGTTGAGAAAAATTCATTCTAAATTGGTCTAACTTCCTTGAAATTGCAGCAACTTGATTTGCTAACATAGTAAATGCATCAAATTCATGAATATTGGCTACTTTCTTAAGATTTACCCTCTCAAAAGGCCATTGAAAATAATTGGTAGTCATTTATTTAATTAAAGCATAAGCGTCATGAAATGGATTTCACATCAACGAACCACCAGCAGCGACATCTATAATAGATCTAAGAGATCCAGCTAATCCATTATAAAAGGTTTGAATTATTAACCAATCTGGTATATCATGGTGTGGATAATTTCTTAAGAGTGTATAAATCATTCCCATGCTTCATAAATAGATTCCCCTTCAAATTTATCCCCTTCAAATTTAATAGATTCCCCTTCAAATTTATTAAAACATGTAATATCATTTCTAAGCTTCGCAGTTTTTGATGGTGGAAAATATTTATCAGAAAATTTTTGTGCTAAATCACACCAAGTTCTGATAGATCCATGTGATAATGAATTCAATCACATCTTAGCTTTATCCCTTAGTGAGAAATAAAATAACCTAGGTCTTATGGAATCATCTGATACACCATCGTATTTAAATGTAGCGCACAATTCTACAAAATTGGCAAGATGTAAATTTGGTAAATTTGGATCTTCAATTGGTGATGGTGATCCCCCGAACTAATTATTTGATACCATTTGGATAATAGCAGTTTTAAGTTCAAATGAATTGGCCACTTAAGTAGGTTTTTGAATACTACAATGAAGTTCATCTAACATAGGGTTGGCATAATCTCATACAGGTCTAAATTCTTGATGAATTTCAATATTTTGATCACTTTGGTTTGCCATTTCTATAACTTTTTTAGATTTTTTAAAATTTTTAATTTTCTTACTCTTTTTAATTTCTTAAAGAGTTTTTTCTAATTCAGAATCGTTGGGCACTAGTTCTTCAAAACCCAAACTATGCATACACTAACATAAAAATAACACATCATAAAACACACACAAAATAAAATACTATAATAAGATATTCCTACAATAACTTTTAAAGTTTAAATAAGAATTTATAAAATAGAAATTTTGCTTTTAATAAATTTTTGAAATTCTTTCTCGGCAACAGTCCAAAAACTTCATTCCGACTTACTGTTTATATGCAATATTAATATGCAACAGTATAACAATGACTTTAATGATCTTTTTCATTTATGTAATTGTACTTTGCACAAAAGAACCAAAAACTTGATCTTGGGGAAAATAAGAATTTTAGTTTCTAATTTATAGATATATTGGGTTACTACGCAAGTATATGTATCATTATCAAGTAATATTAGACTTTTTGATTAAGTCTTGAATATCAAACCCAAAGAAAAAATACGCAATATGCACAAACTTTCTATTTTTAAAAAGACAATTACATAAACTATAGATATTTTCTTAATAAGAAAAATTCAATTCTTTTTGGTATTTTTGATATTTTGAAAAAACAATAAAATTGCCAAAGATAACTTGAGTTTATGCAAAAGAAAAGTACTTGTTATGAAATTATGTTTATCCTTTTCATGAATCAAAAATAAGTATAGGAATTCTATTATGGAAGTATGCAAATTGTGTTGTGCCAAATATAAACAATAATATTCTTTACTCTTACTATAGATGCTATAAAAAACATTGGCTAATTTAATGTTTGAATAATTCTGAAGGCCGATCACGCAGGAAAGATACCAGCTCTCACTCTAGAGTTCCCTCGATTCCCTCCACCTGGGGGCTAACATCTCGTAACAGAATCTAAATAATAAACCAAGTTGGGGGCTTTAACCTTCCTGGGGGCTTTAACCTTTCACTTTAAAGTCCTCTAACTCTACACCCTTCAAAGATTATTTTACTATTTATTTTCACTCAGTTATATGAATTACATTCTCATTGATACAACCTCATGGGATTCTTTCCAATTGTTAACTGGGACAATACTAGCCCGATTCTTATATGTTCTCACAATAAATTTTAACATCTGGATATGCCAAATAAAGAAGTAAATTGAGTACATGGATTTAAATCATCACAACTTCTTCCAACATTAAAGATCAATACTCTCCACAACTTCCATCCTATACTTTTAATCACTTATCATTTTAAGGAGAAACATAAAGCAAACTACTCAGAATCTATGGAGAAAACAAAACCACACTTTAGTTTAAAAGTATAAATCATTGTTAAACCAACAAGAAGTATCGATTAAAATATAAAGTAGTTTAATATCAAAAGATAAAAAATTATCACAAATTCTCCACCCAACTCTTAAAGTTCATTTGAATCTCTTCTTATTTACAACACTCTTAACTCTTACAATAAAACCAAAAATAAAAAGGATAAAGTAAATTTGTGGTGCCTGAAAATCTCTCCAAAACTCTCTCCCTTTCCAACACTTTTCAAAACATTCAAGCAATTTTCAGAACTTTGAAGCACACTTCAAAAAATCTCAGCTTCCTTCTTTCATAAATTTCTAAGAGGTGCCTTGATAACTCTTAAAAATGTGTCCCAATTCGATGTATTCTCCAAAGGATGCCTCCGTTCATAAGTCTTTTAATAAAATTTTTGTTCCTAGTGGTCATGTTAACACAATTTTTTGTTAGAGGAGTTGCCTGTTAGATGCTTTCGGTCGCCCAAATCGAAATCCTGTCGCTAGATAAACACAAGACTTGAGGATGAGGCTCGTTTAAATAAACTAAGAAATAAATGACATCTGTTTGGCCTATGAATCCATTTTATTTGTCGGTAAATTCCCCTATTTAATATAAAGAATGAAATAGATTTTGTAAGGGCAAGCCGCTATAGTTAATTATATCTTAGATAACCAAGGTCAGCTAAGAAAACTCTCGATAAAATCCAAGAAATATTATCTTCAAAGACTTCAAAGGATTCGACTTTTCAACGAGATTAGATAAAGAGGTGTAAAAGGGGAATTGTTCAAATTTAGAACATTTATTGTAGAATCCAAAGGAGGAAATACTAGGGGTTGTCATAGATTTGAAGAACCTCGGTGACTTCCCAATCTATCTTATTGTTTGGCTTCAATTTTGAGGAAAAATTATTTAAGTATTTCATCCTATCAATTTTATTTGTTTAGGTTTAAATTCGTGTGTGATGATCAAACGAATAGCCTGAAAGATGTGAGGATTTAGGTTGTGACGAATGATAACCTCAGAACCCTATGACGAGTTAGGGCTCATTTTGTACATCAGTGTCATACAAGGGCCTAAAGATAAGTTGAGGCTTTATGTTGCATAAGCAAACAACCTCGAAATCCTATGGCTTATTTTTAAGATCTAAGAAAAGATGTGTTGTTGTAGATCCTCTTGCTATTGAATATGGTCGTGCTGCCCATAATACTAACTCTAAGCTCCTCATTGTGATGAGTTTATGTTTTCTAATGTGTCAATTTATGATGTCAAATCAGATGTTCCTATGGTTACATTCATTTAAATATTATGGGGAATATTAAAGTTATTGAGGGTGACACTGGTTAGGTCTCTATGGTTCCCTTGTTTCGGTACCACTATTTTCTTTCTGATTCACTTAGTCCAAATGAATTTACTAATCTCAACATAATGAGTTCCATATTTTCTTTTAGACCATGGGAAGCCTCATTAGCAACCGTAGGTTACCTCCTCCTAGGGATTCCCGATCATCCGATAGAGACATCTTAATTTAGTTGCAATTGTTGTTTTGTGTTGTTTGGGATTAAATTTTAAGTTATTTTATATTTCGAACATTGTGGCAGCAAATTTTATCTTGGTTGATTTTAATTTTGATTTTTGTTTTAGTTTTGTAGCTATCCTAGCAGTTTTGTTTTTTATGTAGGGTGTCATCGTTGTTTTACATGTAAGCTCAAGACAAGAAGTACATAAAGTTAAATGCATTAATTTAAAAGTGTACATGTCGATTTTTCTCGTTCCACCACTTAAAAGTTAGTATTCGCAAGGCATGTCTATAATTTTGCAAGGAATTGAAATTGTAGGAGTAGATGACGGTTTAGCTCCAATTTATGATTTTATTGAGTCTTGGAAGATCCTAGTAGATGATTTAAAAAAAAAAACATATGGCAAGTTCATTTTTCCCTTCTGAAGGTCCAATTGATTTCAAAGTATTCGAGGTATGACCCTAGTCACTTTGAAGATCTCTGAAAATATTCAGAGTTCATTTTGAACTTATCATATTGTTAAATTAATCATCTAAGGTCGAAGTGTGACTACCCCGCTGCTCGGTGAAACTTGAAATTCAATTATCCCAAGGATATGATACTCGATTAGTCAATTAATGTTTCATTTAAGAGTTACGTGAGTGGACTACCACTAAGGCAAGTCTAGGTTATTTAAGATTGTAGTGCCCACAATTTAAGGTCAGCCTTGTAGTACTTAATGATGTTAATCACCAATCATGTTAACTTCTAAATCTGATTAATTTAGTTTAGACATTGAGCCTATGCCACTACTAAGCCTTTAACAATCATGATATCTGAAATGGTGATTATCAAAATTTTGATTTAAGTGATATGTATTCTTTTTAAAAGATCATAACATCCTTAAATTTGGGCTTAAGAAAAGCAAATTATCATCATTCCAGCTTAAGCCCATTACTTAAGAATCGTTTGAACTTAGTTGACTTCTAGGTCATGAAGATTAGGAGGATTATGATTTTGTTGATGTTGTGCAAAGGTAGTGAGTGAATTTTTACATTTTAATCTCATTGTATTTCAATCATCTAAACATATTTATTAAGAAAAAAAATTAACCATTTTCCCTTAGTTAATCCTAATTTTGATTAAGGCACCAAAGTCTAAAATGACTATTTTGCCCTTGGGGCACTTCACCGCATAACTCTTTAAACACAATTCAAATGACTTTGAGGGTTTAGAGTGTCATATCCATGAGGTAACTATAATGTTTAAAGGAGAATATGTGGACCTCTCAAAATTTAATTTAATATTTTATTTAAATTCAGAAAATAGGATTTTCAACAATTTATTAATTTAACTTTCCAAAATAATGTTTTTATTTATAAGAAAATTATTAGATGTTTCCTTATGTTAGTTAAATACTCAGACAAAATTTCATGTCCTTTTGAATTACATTATTATAATTATTTTAATGGGAGAATAAGAAAAATTCATTTTTAAGCTTCTAAAAATTTATTTATAGCTAAGGAAAATTGGAAAAATATTTTAATGAGTCCTAAATGATCAGAGGACAATTAGGCACATTTTGAAATATTTTTGATATTATTGAGATTTTTAATTATTTTTAATCATATTAATTCCAAAATGAAGCTCAAAAATCAAGTATTTTATCAAAAACAACTTTTATTTCTCCTAAGTGCCCTTGATCACACCAAACTCAGAAAACCACTTTCCAAATTCTTCCCAAATGTGTTTAATTTATTATAATTATTTTTGTAGAAAAATACAAGATCTTTTAAAAAATGAACTTTAGTGCTTGAACTGAGCCAAATAATTTCCAAATTTTTATAGTGGATAAACATGACTTTTATGAAAAATGTGGGATTGATTTTGCCAATTTTTTATAAGTATTTAATTTACATGAATTAGTTCTAGATATTTGCACTTAATTAAATATAAAAATTCACAAAATAATTCAAAACATTATAATATTTTTCCTAGACTTCTCTGATCACAGAAACCTACTAAATATATTCTCATAATCTTTCAAGTGATATTTTGATTTATATAATTAAAATAAGCCAAAATAGTCACCTTAGCTTGAAAATTAGGGCTAGAAGCATAAAGATATCCTTTGATCTTTGAAAAATCAGAGGACATCCCCTCTATGATGGGGAATGAAACCTAAAAATTTCAAGTCATGGTATGGTGAGCCATATTTAATGAGCCATATTTAATCATGGAAAATTAAAATACCACAGAGGGTATTTAATTAATTAAAACTCATATGTTTGACAAATAATTTTTATTTTTCATCCACATTATTATCCTCTATTCACTAAGTAAGAGAGTATTTTTCTTTTATTTTTATGATTTTTCTATAGAAAGATATGAATTTTAAAGTTTAAGCATTTAAAATAATCCAAAAATCCCTATTTTTCTACTTATCCAGCATGACGCTGACTGGATCCTGTGTGGCACTAAAAGAACACGCGACACTCCGTCATTTGACGTCACTATCCCCCTCAACTGCCATGTAGAGTGCGCTTTATGCACCAAGAGCCTGTCCGACTTGATCTCCTCCGTCCCCGCCGCCCCCTGGATACACGCGCGATCGGACGACTCTCCGTTATCATCCCCAATTGACCTAACCCTTGAGACGTTCACACTAAAACCTTAAGATCTGTACCTAGACTCAACCAAATTGCATGGGATTTGTTCCTAAACCTTCATCTATTCAAGACGAACATATCTATATGGCTTATACAACATGAAATACAGTAAATACGTATGGAGAGTCAAAATAAGCTCGCTTTAGGGTTAGAGTTCAATACCTTTGTCTGAGAGGGGAGGCCTTAATCAGGTGATTGCGGTAGCTTTGATTGGGTTTAATGAACCTCCAGATGAAGTCCCAAGGCTTGGTGAATTGTATAGGTATTAATTCGATCAAGGTGGTTTTCAGGTGTTGGTCTAGAGCTATGTTAGAGGCCATTTCAGAGGGGGCTTTTATGGGGAATCAACTTCTCTCACTGTGGAGATGGTGTGTGCACAATTAGTTGAAGTTTGGTGCACTATGGTGCTATGGAGAGTTCTTTCCTGGTTTGGACAAAAATTTTAGCTCAAAATTGGGCTTCCAAAATGGGGATAAGTGGAAGAAAATGGTGGCAATGAGCTTAGAAGTCCTTGGAGAGTGTCTGAGAGCAATTGTACAGAGTTTCCCCAAGGATTTTTTACTCTTTTCTTTTGTCCATGAGGGGGGTGGGTTTAAATAAAAATGGTTTAGGGTGGCAGCCAGAGCCAATGGATGGGTGTAAACTGATGCTTATGTGGAGGGTTTCACAATGCTAAAGCCAATTAGGATTGGCCAGCTAAGATGGGTGAGTTTGGGTTTTAATTTGACCTTGAACCACTAAGTTTTTGTGTCTTTCAGCCACTAGGCTAGCTGGTAGGGTCAAGGGTGGTGGCTAGAGGGTCAGGTGAGCCAGGGGGAGGTTTAATTATAATTTGCCTCCAATGGTTTGTCATGATGGAAGCAATTTTTTGGTTAAGACCCAAAAATGGGATGAAATCCCTTAATTTATGGACCCATCAGTCCATAGCTTACTTGGGTGTATTTAGGGTGGTTCAGCTTAATCCAAAGGAGGAGCTTAGGTTGTGGAAACCTTAATTTGGTGACTTTAGGATGGCTAAGTCAATTTTGGTGCATGGGTCCAATTTGGGTCAAAATGGCTAGAAGTTGGGTTTGGGTTTTGCTAGCCATGACTTTGAGCTCAATTGATTGATCAACATTGTGTAAATGATTTTCATGAAGGTTTTTGGTGATGGATTGAAGTAATTTTAAGTTTAATTGGAAGCTCAATTTGAAGGATTTTAGGATTTTGGTTAATTTTTGCATGTTGGACTAGACTTGGGTCTGGGTTGGCTATGGTTGGGATGAATACAAATTGATGGTTTAAAATGGTCTATAGAAATATCATAAAGAGTTTTCAACATAAATTGGGTGTCAATTGTGGGTATAGGGCATTCAATTTGGTGGAATTTGCAGACATAGCCAATTTTGGGGGGAAATTTGGGGATTTTGAACTTGGGTTAAAATAATGTGAAATTTAGGATTTAACAAGGCCAGTTGAAAGTTTAATTTGCTGTAGGAGTATTATGTAGAGTTTACGATTCAAATTGGGGAAATTGAGTAGGCTATGGGGTTCAATTTTGTGAGATTAGGTCATAGGGTCGAAATTGGGGGTTTGACATAGATCAAAATTGAGCTCAAAGCATGGGTAAACTAGGCATAGATTTGGTTTATATTGGTCATATGAAAGGTTAATTTGATTTTAGAATTGAAATTGGATAGGATTGGGGCCAAATTGATGGACATTTGGGGTGAATTTTAGGAAATTAGGCCTTTAAAGACATTTTGGAGGTTTTGGTCAAATGGTCAAATTCGCCAAATTGTCTTAAATTGGAGGGTCCAAATTGGTTTCAGAAACATTTGAAGTGATTTTGGAGGTTTTGGGAAAGTTTGGGGTGCCAAGGATAATTTTGTAATTTTTTGCAAATTTAGGGGTATTTTCGTAAATTTAGAATTTTTCGGTGGTTTTAAGTAATTTAGGTATTTTCAAATCATTTAAAATGATTTTTGAAGAAATTTGAGTATTTTGGGTGAATTTGAGTGTTTTGACCAGTTTTAGGGTTTCAAGGGCATTAAGGTAATTTGGGTGGATTTCGGGGCAAAAGGCCAAGTTGGACATTCTTGCTAAAATTGGGGTGCCAACCAAAATGTATGAGTTGTGGACCAATGAAATCCCCATTTGGGTCATGTATGTACTGGTCTTAGCTAAACTCTAACTTATGGCTAGTGGGTCTAGGGGACCATCTACATGAGTCTCCCAAATGATCAAGGGATCAAAGTTAACAATTTTGGGGTTTAGGATTGTAAGTGACTCTGGGTGATAGTGAGTGTAGTGAGTGAACTAGCTCCAGAACAACACCCAGAGTTAACCTTAAAGCCAAGCAATTCTATAGGGACTCATCTTAAGCTCCCCCATACTGACCCCACCTACTAAGTGATAGAGATTGGGACCAATATGTGAAATTTCAAGTCGAGCAAGAGTTTAGAATTTCTAATGGTGAGGGTTTGTTTTCTAGTTTTCTAGAAATAGTCAATAGAAAATTTCTATAGCTAGAACCTAGGCTATTAAAGAGGGAAGACTAAACCTCAACAAAAAGTGAGGTCAACCGGTCATAACTACCCTCTTTTGTGCATAGATGCCTTAAATGTCCATTCGAAATTCGACAAAATGAAGTAAACTGTCACATAACTTCCTCTGATGCTTAAGCAAAGGGCCTCTAGCGCTTAGGTGTGGCCTTCTCTATTTCACCGGCTCTTAAGCGTCAGATCTAGTGCTTATGTGCCAAAACTCTTTAGCATAATTTTCAAAAATTTTCCCTAAATTTGATCATTTTTATTTGATCATTTTTCTTTTCTCTCCTTTTAGCATTTTTCATATTTTTACTTGTACCTGAAAGAAAAACACAAAATACCTTCCATTAAAATGCAATATCTCAAAAATATTTATAAAAATGTGTCTAAAAGATCTATATATTTTAGGTGTGTTAACCAGCAGAGAGGCTGAGAGACCTAGCCAAAATGTCAAGCAAACAAGGAGTTCAAGCAACCCAAAAATCCTCCAGCACCTCCCCCTTCTCCAGAAATTTTGGCCAACCCTAAATCCTTTGCTAAGACAGGCTTTTGTAGTCAAGAAATGAGGAGAAAGCTTCCCTATACTTACCTCTGGTGAACCAAGCACAAGGAGCCATCAACCAAATCATAATAAGGGGTGACAAGGAGTAAGAGATATGATTGCGACATAGGATGGGGCAACTACTGTGCGTGCAATCACGAGAGTGCGTGGCTCAAAGAGGGTGAAGGAGCAGAAGCTCTATCACGATAAGATCACACGCCTGAGAGATAAGGGAGAGAGAGGAGCAGACAGTGTGAGGGACGCTCTGTCGGTCGTGAATACGAGCGGGAGAGAAGGCGTGAACGAACTAGGGATTTAGGATTTAGGGATTTATGTTAAAAAGAATTCTTTTTTTATTTTATTTTATAATAATTAATATTTAAAAATCTCCAATTTGTGTGTGCATAGAACTACCTTAAAATGGGTGTCCTTCCTAAGTAATTTTGTTGTTTTGGATGCGTCAGTACGGTCTGTTTCGTCATCCGAGGTCGTTCGAACAACCTCGTCGACGATCGGGTCAAAAACGCGCTAAACTTGTTTTTCAACAAATTTTTTGTTCGATCTCAATTGATTGATTAGGATGGTGTAGATGGTTGTCATAAGAAGTTTAGAAAAGATTTGAAATGATTTTGGATCGATTTCATAATTCAATTTGGTGGTATTTCCACATCTGGTTAAATTTGGGGATGTTGGGTTAGGTTTGGGTTTGGGTTAGGCTAGAATTTACCTATGGCCTAATTGATGGTTAAATGTAATGTGTGTGATCATCATGAAATGTTCTTAATAGTAATTGGGTGTCAATTTTAGGGTTTGGGCATTCAATTTTGTAACGTTTGGAGACATGGCTAAATTGGGGCCAAATTGGAGGTTTTGGATTTAGCTTGAAATTGTGCTCAAAGTATGGGTCAATTGGGTTGGAACTTGGTTTGAATTGAGTTTGATTATGCTAAATTTGAATATAGAGCTAAAAGTAGGGGAAATTGGAATCAAATTGAGTTCAATTGAAGAGACTAAATTGGTTTTGGGTACAAAAGGCTGAGTTAGGTATTTTCGTGAAATTAAGGTGCCAACCGCTCAATTTGAGTTATGGATTATTGGAATCTCCATTTGGTCCCTCTATGTACTGGTGTTGTCTAGACCCTAGCCTAGGGCTACTGGTTTAGGAGAACATCTACATGAGTGTACCAAAAGATCAAGGGATCAAAGTTAACAAGTTAGGTTTAAAGTTGTGAGTGAATGGGGGAAAGTGAGTACAAGTGAGTGAACTAGCTCTAGACCAACATCCAGGGTCAACCCTAAGGTCAAGCAATCATGTGGGGCTCTCCTTGAGCTCCCCTATAGTGGCTCCACTTATTAAGTGCTAGAGGTTATGACAAGTATATGGAACTTCAAGTTGAGCACAAAGGAGTTTATAATTTCTAATGGTGAGGAGTCCTTTTTAAGTTTTCTAGGAATAGTCAACAGGAAAGTCCTATGGCTAGACCCTAAGCTACTAAGGAGGATAAAACTAAACCTCAACCAAAAGTGAGGTCAACATGCACTTAGCAATAGACCTCCAAAACTCTTGCCTAGTAATGTTCGATTAAATCCTAAAGATAAGAACAAAGAACAAATTAAGGCTTTTCAACAGAGAATTGGAAAAGAACTGGAAACCATAGTTCAATAAAAAGTGGAAGTTGAAATTGAAAAAGATGAGGTGGAAAATGAAAAATCTATTGAAGATTTTCATCCTGAGTCTTAATATCCTATTAAACCAATGAAAATCACTGTAGTAAGATCACCACCTCCATTTCCTCAAAGATTGAAGCAGAAAAACAGAGATAACCAATTTTCAAATTTTTTGGAAATATGGAGGAAATTAACAATAAATATTCCATTTGCTAAAGCCTTAGAACAAATGTAAAGCTATTTGAAGTTCACAAAGGATATAATTAATAAGAAAAGAAAATTTGTAGATAATGAGACTTTTTCACTCAGTGAGGAGTGTAGTGATATAATTCAAAAGAAGCTTCCTGAAAAACTTACAGATCCTGGTATTTATATTATTTTGTGTGCTATTGGCGAAAGATTTTTTGGAAAAGCTTTATGTGATTTAGGAGCTAATTTTGATCTTATGTCTTTATCAATTTTCAAAAGGTTTGATTTAGAAGATATTTCACCTACAACTGTAACTCTTCAGTTAACTAATCGTTCGATTATCAATCCTAAAGGAGTAATAGAAGACGTTTTGGTACAAGTTGATAAATTTATTTTTCCTGTGGATTTTATTATATTAGATATGGAGAACGATAAAGCAATTTCTATCATTTTAGGAAGATCATTTCTTTCCAGTGGAAGAGCTTTAATAGATGTTCAGAAAGGAAAACTAATTATGAGAGTTAGTGATCAAGAGGTTACATTTAATATTGCAAAATCAATGAGATAGCCTGCAAAAGAGCTAGCAATTGAATGCTTCAGAATGGATATTAATGAATATTTATGCCATAAATATTTCACAAAGGAATTTAAAAATAAATTTGAAAAGGAATATTTGGAATATGAAGATGAGGATAAAATTCAAGATGAATCTATTTAAGTGGGTAATGAAGATTTGGATTATCTTCAAGAAAATTTTGAAATGTTAGATCCTATAGATGATAACAAGAATTTGATTTCATCTATTGAGAAACTTCCTGAACTAGAAATGAAAACACTTCTTACACATTTATAGTATGCATTCTTAGGAGATTTATCCATATTACCTGTTATTGTATCCTCAGAATTAACTGTTAGGCAAGAACAACAGTTGTTAGAAACTTTAAGAAGATACAAGAAAGCCTTTGAATGGACATTAGTTGTTATTGTAAGAAGATACAAGAAAGCCTTTGAATGGACATTAGCTGTTATTGAAGGAATCAATCCTTCAATTTATATGAATAGAATTTTATTGGAAGATCAACATGCACCAAGAGCAGATCCTCAAAGAAGATTGAATCCTATGATAAAAGAAGTTGTTAAGAAAGAAATTTTAAAATGGTTAAATGTTGGAATAATATATCCTATTTCAGGCAGTGCTTCAGTGAGTCCAATTCACTGTGTTCCAAGAGAAGGATGTGTGGTTGTGGTGACAAATGAGAATAATGAATTAATACTAACAAGAAAAATCATGGGATGGTGAATCTGCATAGATTATAGAAAATTAAATTTTGTCACCTGGAAAGATCATTTTCCCCTACCCTTTTTGAACAAGATGTTGGATAAACTGGCTGGGTACATATCCTTTTGTTTTCCAAGATGAATATACTGGTTATCATCAAATACCTATTGCACCAGAAGATCAAGAGAAAACAAAATTTACTAGTCCTTCGAAACTTTTGCTTTTTAGCGAATGCCCTTTGGATTATGTAATGCACCTACAACATTTCCTACCCTTTGGATTATGTAATGCACCTGCAACATTTCAAAGATGTATGATGCCAATTTTCAGTGATTTAATTGAAAAAGGGATTGAAGTCATTATGGATAATTTTTCTATATTTGGAGCTTCATTTGAAATATGTCTAAATCATTTAGAGAAAATTCTAGAATGATGTGAAAAGAATAATCTCATATTAAAGTGGGAAAAATGTCAATTCATGGTTACAAGAGAAATTGTACTTGGGCATAAAATTTTAGAAAATGACATGGAAGTAGATCCTACAAAACTACAGATTATGTCTAACCTATTTCCACCTACTACTGTAAGAGGAGTTTGGAAATTTTTAGGTCATGTTGGATTTTACAGGCAATGTATTAAAGATTTTTCAATAATTACTAAGCCTTTATGCCAACTACTGGAAAAAGAAACAAAATTTGATTTTAACCAAGAGTGCCTTAAAGCCTTTGAAACTTTAAAGAAAAAATTAATCACTGCTCCGATAATTGTTTCACCTGATTGGGAGAAACCTTTTGAATTAATGTGTGATGCAAGTGATTATGTAATTGGAGCTATTTTAGGGCAGATATTTTTGAATTAATGTGTGATGCAAGTGATTATGTAATTTAAGCTATTTTAGGGCAGATATTTGATGAGATTTTTAAGGTTATATACTATGCTAGTAAGTCTCTTAATGATGCTCAAATTAATTACACCACTATTGAAAGAGAGTTGTTAGCCATTGTTTATGCTTTTGATAAGTTTAGGTCATATCTAATTGGAGCTAAATGTGTTGTGCATACTAACCACTCAGTTATTAAATATTTAATGCAAAAAAAGGATGTGAAACCAAGATTAATTAGACGGGTACTTCTGATGCATGAGTTTGATTTTGTAGTAGTCGATAGGAAAGGGGGCGATAATCAAATTGTTGATCATCTGTGTAGGTTGGAACAGGAAGACTAGGTTGGAACACGAAGACACACTTGATTTAGAAAAAGAAATTAATGAAAATTTTCCTGATGAACAACTTTATGTTGTAAAAGGATGGAAAATATTGTAGTATGTTGAAATTATGAATTAAATAATTAGTGGTATTTTACCATATGGAATGACAAAAAAACATAAAAAGAAATTCATTCATGATGCAAAATCTTATTTTTACGATGACCCGTATTTGTACAAATAATGCAAAGATTTAGTAAAGCGACGATGTGTGCTCTATAAAGAAATTCAAGAAATTATCCAGAAATGTCATGATTCTGAATTTTGAGGTCATTTTTGGAATGATAGTACTATTCATAAAATTTTGGCCTACTCTATTTAGAGATGTTAATATATATATATATAAATATATAAATATGTGACTATATATATATATATATATAAATATATATATATGTGACTGGTGTCAGAGATTAGGTAATATTTCAAAAAGAAATGAAATGCCTCTAATTTTTAATTTGGAAATTGAAATTTTTGAAGCGTGCAAATTAGATTTTATGGGACCATTTATACCTTCATTTGGAAAAGTTTATATATTAATTTCAGTGGATTACGTTTCAAAATGGATTGTTGCAATCAATTTACCTCGATGTTATTCTCGGAGTGTTTTAAAATTTTTAATCAAAAATATTATTACATGATATGAAATGTCGAGAATAATCATTACCGATGGAGGATCTCATATCATGAATGCAACAATTGATAAGATGGTGGAAAAATATAATATTATGCATAAAATTATAACTGTTTATCATCCCTAGACTTGAGATTTAGCAGAAGTATCTAATCTTGAAATGAAAAAAATTTTGCAAAAAAGTGTGAATCCTAATAAAATGGATTTGTCTGCCCTATTTAGTAAAATAGATTGGTCTGCTAGATTAGATACTGCATTATGAGCTTACAGGATAGCTTATAAAACACCTATAGGAATGTCCCTATATAGATAAATTTTTGGGAAGAATTGTCACTTACTAGTAGAATTTGAGCATAAAGCCTATTGGCCAATTAAGGAGTTCAACTTCAATTTGAAAGATGCTAGTGAGAAAATATTATTGCAATTGAATGACCTTGAATAAATTTGGAATGAATCTTACGATAATGCTATGATTTATAAAGAAAGAATGAAAGAATGGCATGATCGGATCGGAAGATATTAAAGAAGGAACTTAAGCCTGGACAAGAAGTTTTATTATACAATACAAGATTGAAATTATTTCTTGGAAAACTGAAGTAGATGGAAAGGATATTGTTTCAAAATTGTAAAAGTTTATCTCTATGAAGCTGTTAATATTAAAGATCCAAAGACTGGAAGGATATTTATAGTGGATGGGCACAGATTGAAACCATATTATGATGATCACAGACCAGTTCTTAAAGAGACTATAATGTCGGGTCACCCAGAATAAAGACTGGGAATGTCGGGCTGACGACATTAAACCAAGAACTTTGAGGGAGTCAGCTCATATTTATCATTGTTTATCTTAATTTTATGTTTTTGTTTTGTATATTATATATAAATAGATATATTCATATTTTTATGGATTTTGTGTATTTGAAAAACTTTAAATTGAGAAAATATTTTAAAACATCTTTGTTTACCTAATTTTATGGAAGATTTGAGAATTTATTTGATTGAATCAAAATGGTGATAGTTTTGGAATTAGTGCCTGAGGCTCTAAATTGGTGCCTAAAGCGCTACTTTCCAGAGAGTTGGCATTTAAAGCTCCAGAATCGATGCCTGAAGCATCGCGACAACAAAAATGACTTAAAATGATTCAAAAGGTAATTTTAGGGGGTAAAATGAGGGAAGAGTCATCACTTTTCAGTCTAAAAATGGCTTCCAGTCTAAAAATTCTGTAAGATTTAGAATTTTCAACCAGAGAAAGTTCATTAGTTTCAATGCACAGAACTTACATGATCAAGTTCTTATAAATAAGAGACTAATTAAAAAAAGGGATTTATGAATAAAAAATTCAACACACCGAATACTCAAGTGGAAGAGATAATTCTGCAAAGACGCTGGAAAGTGCTTTGCTACATTACTGCCACCATAGTTGTCCCTATGGTGAATGAGTTTTATGTAAATTTTCATGGAATCAACCATGGAATTGTCTATGTGTGAGGTAGGTTTGTGCAATTCACTCTTTCAAGGATAAACGATACGTTTATGATTGAAAGTGTTCATATTTGTCAAAATGAAAATTTTACCCTTACAAGAGATAATATGAATGAACTCCAGCGATACCTTATGGATGAAGATGAAAATTGGGAGGCCAGAGATGATGGAATTGTAATTTTTTCTTCATCATTATTGAATCCTGCATCTAAGGTGTGACATTTCTTTATTGCATCAAAATTTCTCCCCACGATGAAAATCAGTATAGTGACTAAGGTGAGTGTTATTCTTAATTAATGTATTCAACTCGAAAACCTATTGATATTGGTTCAATAATTGTAAAATCAGTTTTGGGTTTCATAGTAAATGGATCTACTACTGGACTAGGACATCCATCTACTATTTTCCTACTATGCAATAAATCACAAGTGCCTTATGAAAGTTGGGAAAAGTGTTTCTTCCTTGGAAGCCTACGGAGTCAGAAGTTTATTGCAACTGTATTGGAATGAGAGATGAGAATGATATGAATGTACTGTTGGATGAAAAATCTTATAATTAATCATCTATTCAACCTTCAATTTGAATGCACTTTTGAAAAGGATCAAGAAGATAGAGAAAGAGGTACAAAACCTTATGCATGTAATTGAGAATATTTCTTAAATGTTGGATCATCTGGATTGGAGATTGAAGAGAAATTTTGATCACACTAGACGTATTGAAGATGGTTTGGTACGTATTTTTAAGAAAAATGCTTGGATTGAGGAAGATTCAATTGATGAATTTTCTTATTGAACTTTCTACAACTTGTATGTGCACTATCAAACCATGGGAGATATTCAAGAGGACAAGAGTGAAGAAGATGTTTAAACTTACTTTATTCATGGAACGGTTTTCTTAAGTACTGCTTACTTATGTTATTTTTTATGTTGGATTGCATTTACTTCCATTTTCTTAACTTCCATTTTTTTAACTTTATTTATGTTTGTTGTTAAGTATTTTGATGTTTAGATTTCAGCGTTAGGATGTTTGGTTTGATTTGGACACTGAATTAGAATTTGTTGGCTTGAAAAATGTTAGTTTGTAATAGCGTGAATTATATATATAAGTAAATTTTGTGTTTTTTTGTGAAAGTTATGTGTTAGAAAATTGTTTAATTGTGAGTACAAGTGTTTATTTGAGTTAATTAGAGATTGATGTAAAGGAGAATGCAACAAATTTACTCAAAAAATGATATTTGGAAAAAGTGGGCATTGGCGCCTGAGGCGCCAAATTGCCAATAAAGCCCATATTGCCTAAAAACTACAAAATCAACCAGCAAAACAACATTTTTTTTTTGTTTGAGTAGTCTCCTACTCTAAACCATGACCTAAGGCTTCACATTGTGCTCATTTGAGAAGATTTTGAAGGCCAAAGATCTTAAATTTCATCATCTATTGGTAAGAGCTTTACTTTAACCTAAAATTTTTTTATTTTCACCATGAATTTTTCCTACATTTTGGGAGATCCAAAATTTAGGATTTTTAATGAAGAAACTTGAAGAAAACCCGTGGTGAAAATTTTTTTACCAAATAATTTTAGTTGTGGAACTAGATTTTTGATCTTGTAATTTATTTGAATTTTACTTGAATTTTCATAGAAATTCTAATGGCTCCACGAGTAAAAAGAGGAAAACCTACAAGAGATTTTGACTCTAAGAAATTTGTCAATTATAAGTCCCAACACTGTTACATTACTTAAATGGGCTCTAGAGAGTTGATTCAGGAACTGGCATTTGCTAACTCGGGTAGCGAGATCGAGAGGTCGATCACCAGAAATTGGGAGAGGTTTTGCTACTTCACTACAGTAGTTGTTGTGCCTATGATCCGCGAGTTTTATGCCAACTTGTAGTTCATTACTGATGGTCACATCCTAGTGAGAGGTAAGAAAGTTGAGTTTACAAGAGAAAGGATCAATTCTTTTTATGGATTGAGAAATTTGTTTCATTGAGAATATGTTGTATTCATGATGACAAATTTATCACTAGATGAAGTAATTTCCTTTTTGACAGATGGAAAAGGATAATGGAAAATTAAAAATAATAACAAAGTTAACTTCTCCACTTCCATGATGAATTTTCAGTTAATGGTATGACACTACTTCATCTCTGCTAAATTACCGACAATAAATCATCTGAGCAAAATAATGAAGAATAGAGCTGTGATAAACTTCTACATTCAGAAAATGATGGCAGTAGATGTTCGCGCTCTTCTAGTTCATCATGCTCGGAGTATATCTAATAATGCTACAATTAGTATTTTAGGTTACCCTGCCCTGATTTTCACATTATGTGAACAATCATGAGTAGAATCCCTTAGAAATGACTAAAAGCTATAGCCACAAAATCTTATTGGAAAGCAAATGGTTCAATGATTTGAATCATTTGTTGAGTCCAGGAGTGGAGGTGGTGATAAACCCTCAACCTTAGCTACAGGGGCATCTACTTCTCACTCTGCTTCACTTGAAACTCTTATGGAGCAAATTATGATTCAACAAATGGATATTGTGAATATGCATAATAGGATTGGAGGAATTGAAGCAAGAAATGCTTATAATGATGAATATAAGTAGAGAAGAGTTCAACATGATATAGCCTATGAGGAGGCTATGGTTAGATATCTTAGAAGTGAGTACAATGAGGAATTTTCAACTTGTGCCAGCTTCCCTCCTTAAACTCCAGATCATGATGAAGAAGATGAAGGAGAAGAAGATGATGATGATGATGAGGAAGGGGATGAAGTTTGATATTTTTAGGAGTTTAGTATGTTTGTTTGATGTTTTATTTGTTATTTTGATTGTTTGTAGTTGGTTTTATTTGAAACTGTTGTAGTAAAAATTTCATTTTAATGTTGAATTGGGGATCTAATTATAATGGTAAGTGTAGATTTTTACTTTTTCAGCGTTTTTAGTATTTTTAATTTCTATTTCTATTTTTATTTTTTTCTCAACAAATCCCTTAAAATATATTATGTTTCATTTAATGTTTTAAAGCCTGTATGAATTTTTAAAGTTAGTACTTGCAGTAAACTAGAACCTAGTTTCATACTCAAAAATCCTCTACAGGTTAGTTTTATGCATTTACTATTCTTTTTCACCTTCAAAAATTTGTACTGAACATTGATAGTTACTTAAAAGTTTATGTTTGGGGGAAAGAAAAATTTCTTTTAAAAAGCAGTAAAGTATATTTTATTTGTCCTCAATTAACTATATTTTTAAATTTAATTTAACATGACGTGGGATAATAAGATTTAACTTTAAATGACTTTATTTATGTTTTAAATATTATGGTAAATTTAGGTAAATGTTTTTAGTAACGAAGGTCAATTATAAATTTAAGCATATTTGATATGAAAGGTTAAGACTATGTTTTTCTTTTTAAAGTAAAGGAAATTGCATTTTTAATGTATTAAGAATTTTAGAGTTTTGTGTAAGAAGAAAAGAATGAGAATTTATGTAAAATCATAAAAATAATATGAATATATAAAGTTAAGAAAGGTAAAGAGTTTTAACTTTAATAAGAGGATAGTGAACTTCAAAATTTTTAAAGGCTATCTAGATATAATAATCGTCACTTGAAAAAGAAAAGAAAGGATTGAAAAGATCTTAAAATTAAAAAAAAATGAGAAAAAAAAAAAGAGAAAAAGAAAAAAAAAGAAAAAATGTGTGAGGAGAAGTTCGAGGAGATGCTTAGTCAAAAATAGACTTCACTTAAATTAACTTAAGGAAAAGGCTTTATTACATTTTCTAAACTTGTATTATCCTGTAATAGAGTATTAGCACCATTACTAGCAACGCTTTCATGAATTTATTTTTCATATGAATGTTCTAAGTCTCCTTGATATGAGAAATTACAATTCTTCTTGAAATGAGTAGAGATTCAGAAATCTTAGATTTGATTACTGAGTATACTTAGACTTAGAGTTTGAATATAATTTATTAAAAGTTTTTCTTAAATTTTAATATGTTATTTACGAAACTAAAGTATAGAATTTTATAAGTTAATCTCTATCCTAAGTCATATGCTTTTATGTAGTAAAAGTGTCACTTGAGGACAAGTAACATTTAAGTTTGGGGGATTTTGATACACCAAAATGATGTGTTGTTTTAAGTATACATTTTGCACTTAATTTTGGTAATATTGCACATTTAAAGAAGGGTGTTTTCATTTTTTTTGTTGCAAATATATCAATTTTAGGCATTTGGAGCAAAAGTAGCAAAAAGGATGAAATTTGGAGCCAAAATAGCAAATTTTGAGATTTTGGCGCCTAAAGCTCCGGAACTGATGCATGAAGCAACGAAACTGACGACTGAAGCTACACTTTATAGAGAGCTGGCGATTGAAGTGCCTTCTTATAGAGACCTGACACCTGAAGCACCAAAACCTAAAATATTGCGGTCTTAAGCAATTTGTAGCTTTAAGCGCCAGAACCAACGCCTGAGGTGCCAGAGATGAATTTTTTGCGGACTAAGGCAGTTGAAGATGAATTTTGCATAAATTTTGAAGGGGAAACTGGTTCTAAACACCCCATGGAGTGATTCAATGCATCTAGATACTTTAGAACATTGTTTTATGAAGGGATATGTTACTTGGATGAATAGACATGTCTTTTGGAATTCAAAAGAGTTGACTTTTGGATAGAATTTTGGAGGAAATTTTGAATTCTATTTGGAGGAAGGAAGCCTTTAATAAAAGAGAGGCAAGTGTAGTGCAATAAGTGTAAGTGGAGAGTGGAGTGTGAGAGGAAGAAGAAAAGACGTGAGATAGAGAGAGAGAAAGTCAAGGGTATAGAGTTGTTCTTGAAGGATTGTAAGAAGAGAGGGAAGGTGAGAGATTTTTTCTTCATTGCTCTTCTAAGAGAGAAATGAGAGTGCTTCTAAAGAGGGAAAGTGCTTGAACAGAACTTCTAGAGACTTTCTTGAGAAGGATTGTAAGATAAGTTGTGTCTCTTACTTCTTTATTTTTGTAAACTTATTTTTATATATGAAACCCGTGCTTTGTTGTTTCCTTCTCATAAATTTTGAGTAGTCTTATTTATCCTTCTCCCTACTTTGAGATATGATTTTGTGAAAAATTTATTTTTTTATACGGTTTTAAATGTCAAAAATTTTTTAAATGTAAAAAATTTTATATGATTTGAACTCTGAACTTCATTTACTTTTTGATCTGGCCAATTGAAATGTTAAAATGTGTTGAGAAACGTAAGTTTCGAAAGGGCTATGATTTTGACAACAAAGTGAGAATCACATTTGATTTCATGAGAGAGGATGTCATTCATGGTGTTGAGTGCAAATAAATAGGGAAATATACTTTGTTGGATGTAAAAATGGAGATTTTACGGTGACAGATTAAAATCCCCAATTTGGTCTAGTTGATTGGAAACTAATGTGAGATTGTTAGCCCTCATGAGAGGGAGGAGTGGGAGCTCTATGGGACCTCTAGAGTGCCAGCCGGTATCTTCCTAGCCTAACCACGGAATTAGTGACCAAACACTAGATTAGTCAATGTTCTTTATGCATGTCGAAGAGGGTAAAGAATAAGATTGCTCCTATTTGGTACAAAACAATTTTAGATATTTTCAAATGATTTTAATTTCTTCATAACTTGTATACTCATTATAAAGGGGAAGGATGCTTTCTAAGATTTGAAATTTCCATCACAAAATCTTTATTTTGGTTTCATGTTTAGATTTCAGTGTTAGGATGTTTGGTTTTCTTTAGATACTGAATTAGATTGTGTTGGCTTGAAAATTGTTGGTTTGTAATAGTGTGAATTATATATATATAAGTGAATTTTGTGTTGTTTCTGAAAGTTATGTGTTAGAAATTTGTTTAGTTCTAAGTATAAGTGTTTATTTGAGTTAATTAACGGTTGACATAAAGTGGTATGCAACAGATTTCCTCAGAAATTGAAATATGGAAAATTTAGGTGGTTGCGCTTGAGGTGCTGAATTGCCGAAAAAACCCAGTTTACCTAAAAACCACAAAATTGATAAGTAAAACACCAATTTTACAGTTTGAGTAGTCTCCTACCTCTAAACTGTGACCTAGGACTTTACATTGTATGCATTTATGAAGATTTTGAAGGCCAAAGTTCTTAGATTTCATCATCTCTTGGTAAGTGCTTTACTTTAATCTAGAAATTTTTTGTTTTCACCATGAATTTTTTCTACATTATGGGAGAACTAAAATTTGGGATTTTTAATTACGAAACTTGAAGAAAACCCATGATAAAAATTTACTTACACAATTATCTTACTCGTGGAACTAGATTTCTGATCTTGTAATTTATTTCGATTTTACTTGTATTTTAATATAAATTCTAATGACTCCACGAGTAAAAAGAGGAAATCCTACGTTGTTACAATATTCAAATGGGCTCTAGAAAGTTGATCTAGGAACGGGCATTTGCTAACCCAAGTGGCGAGCTTGAGATATTGATCATCGCCAGAAATTGGGAGAGGTTTTACTACTTCACTTTGCAGCTATCGTGCCTATGATTATGGAGTTTTATGCCAACTTGCGGTTCACTACAGATGATCAAATCCTAATGAAAGGTAAGCAAGTTGAGTTTACAAGAGAAAGGTTCAATTCATTTTATGGACTGAGAAATGTGTTTCATTATGAATATGCTGCATTCGTGATCATGTTTCAGTCAAAGGTATGGCACTTTTCAGCAAGTTGTCTGATTCATTACTGGAAGAAGTAATTGCCTTTTTGATTGATGGAAAAGGAGAATGGAAATTTAAAAATATTAAGAAAGTTAAAATCTCTGCTTCCATGATCACTTTTCAGTCAAAGGTATGGCACTTCCTTATCTCAACTAAATTACTGCCAACAAATCATCTCAGCAAAGTAACAAAGGATAGAGTTGTGCTCTTATAGTTCATCACACTCAAAGTATATCTAGTAGTGCTACAACTAGTGGTTTGGGTTACCTTGCCCTGATTTTCACTTTATGAGAATAATCAGGAGTAGAATCCCATAGAAATGACTAAAAGCTTTAGCCACAAAATCCTGTTGGGAAGCATATGATTCAATGATTTGAATCATTTGTTGAGTCAAGGAGTGGAGTTGGTGATAGACCCTCAACTTCAGGTGTAGGGCCATCTACTTCTCACTTATCTTCACTTGAAACTCTTATGAAGTAAATTATGATTCATCAAATGGATATTGTGAATATGCATAATAAGATTGGAGTAATCAAAGCAAAAAAATCTTATAACGATGAATATAAGCAAAGAAGAGTTCATCATAATGTAGCCTATAAGGAGGCTATGGTTAAATATCTTAGGGTTTAGTACAATGTCTAATTTCCAACTTACCCCATCTTCACTCCTTATACTCCAGATTATGATGAATAAGATAATAAAGAAGAAGAAGATGATGATTATGAGGAAGGGGATGAAGATTGATATTTTTAGGAGTTTAGTATGTTTGTTTGATTTTTTATTTATTATTTTTATTGTTTGTAGTTGGTTTTATTTGAAAATTTTGGAGTAAAAACATTCATTTTATTGTTGAACTATGGACAAAATTATAATAGTAACTGTAGATTTATATTTTTTTTGCATTTTAGTATTTTTCAGTTTCTGTTTCCATTTTTTTTATTTCTCAGCAAATCCTTTATAATATATTATGTTTCATTTTGATGTTTTAAAGCATGTATGAATTTTTAAAGTTAGTACCTGTAGTATACCAGAGCCGAGTTTCATATTCACAAATCCTCTACAGGTTAGTTTTATGCATTTACTATTTCTCTTCACCTACAAAATTTTGTACTAAACATTTTTAATTACTTAAAAATTGAAGTTAGGGGGGAAGAAAAATTTCTTTTAAAAAGAAATAAACTAAATTTTATTTTTCCTCAATTAAATATATTTTTAAATTTAATTTGACATGACCTGGGATAGTAAATTTAACTTTAAATGACTTTATTTATATTTGTAATTATTATGGTAAATTTAGGTAAATGTTTTTAGTAATGAACGTAAATTATAAAGTTCTATTTGATATGAAAGGATAAGACTATGTTTTTCTATTTAAAGTAAAAGAAATTGTATTTTTGAAGTATTAAGAATTTCAGAGTTTCATGTAATAAGTAAAGAATGAAAATTTATGAAAAATCATAAAACTAATATGAATTTATAAAATGAAGAAAGCTAAAGAGTTTTAACTTTAAGAAGAGAATAGTAAAGTTCAAAATTATTAAATGTTGTCTAAATATAGTAATCCTCGGTTGAAAAAGAAAAGAAATGATTGAAAAGATCCTAAAAGTAAAAAAAAGAGAGAAAAAGAAAAAAAAAAGAAAAAAATGTGTGAGGAGAAGCTTGAGGAGATGTCAAAAATTCGCTTCACATGAATCAACTTAAGGAAAATTCTTTAGTACATTTTCTAAACTTGTATTAGAGTATTAACAACATTACTAATAAAGTTTTTATTAATTTCTTTTTCATATGAATGTTCTAAGTAACCTTGATATGACAAATTACAATTCTTCTTGAAATGAGTAGAGATTCAGAAATATTAGATTTGATTGCTGAGTATACTCAGACTTAGAGTTTGAATCTAAGTTATTAAAAGTTTTTCTGAAATTTCACTATTTATTTTATGTAACTAAAGTATAGAAGTTGATAAGTTAATCTCTATCCTCAGTCATATGTCATTATGTAGTAAAAGTGTCACTTGAGGACAAGTAACATTTAAGTTTGGAGGATTTTGATACACCAAAATAATGTGTTGTTATATATATATATTATTTTTATTTTTGTTGATATTGCACATTTAAAGAAGAGTATTTTAATTTTTTTTGCAGGAATATAAATTTTAGTCATTTTGAGCAAAAGTAGCAAAAAAGGTGAAATTTGGAGCCAAGACAGCAAATTTTGATATTCTGGCGCCTGAAGCGCCAGAACTGGTGCCTGAAGCGCCACTTTACAGAGAGCTAGTGCTCGAAGTGCCATTTTACAGACAGCTGGTGCCTGAAGCACCAAAACCCAAAAAAGTGCAGACTTAAGCAGGTTGGAGCTTAAAGCGCCTGAAGTGCAAGAGACAATATTTTTTTAGATTTAAGCTATTTGGTACACGATTTTCTTAAATTTCAAAAGGGCCACTTGTTCTAAACACCCCATAGAGTGATTAAATGCATCTAGACACTTTGGAAGGTTCTCTTATGAAGGGGTATGCCTCTTGGATCAATAGACATGTCTTTTGAAATTTAAGAGAATTGACTTTTGGATAGATTTTTGGAGAGGAATTTGAATTCTTTTTGGAGGTAGTTGCTTTTAATAAAAGAGAGAAAGAAGTGTGTGTGGAGAGTGGCGTGTGAGAAGAAGAAGAGGAGGTGAGAGATAGAGAGAGAGAGAAAGTCAAGGACTTGGAGATTTTCTACAAGGATTGTAAGAGGAGAGGGAAGATGAGGGATTTCTTCTTCATTACTCTTCAGAGAGAGAATTGACAGTGCTTGTAAAGAGGGAAAGTTATTGAAGAGAACTTCTAGGGATTTGAATGGAAAGGATTGTGAGATATGTTGTGTCTTTTACTTCTTTGTTTTTGTAAACTTATTTATATATATGAAACCCGTGTTTCGTTGTTTCCTTCTCATGAATTCTGAGTAGTCTTCCTTATCATTCTCCCTACTTTGAGATATATATTTTGAAGAAGTGATTTTGTTTTGTACGGTTTTAAATTTAAAAAATTTGTTATCATTTGAACTATGATCTTCATTTACTTTTTGATCTGGCCAATTGAAATGTTAAAATATGTTGAGAAATTTATGTTCCGAAAGAGCTGTGATTTCTACAACATAGTGAGAATCACACTTGATTTCATGGGAGAGGATATCATCCATGGACTTGAGTGCAAATAAATAGGCAAACATACTTTGTTAGATGCAGAATTAGATATTTTAAATTGATAGATTAAAATCCCCAATTTGGTCTAGTTGATTGGAAATTAATGCGAGATTGCTAGGCCCCTGGTGAGGGAGTAGTGGGAGCTCTGAAGTGGTTGCCAGTATCCTCCCAGCCTAACCACATATTTTGGAACCAACCTATGGATTAATCAATTTCATTTATCCACTTTGAAGAGGGTAAATAATAGGATTGCTCATATTTGACACAAAATAATTTTATATATTTTCAAATGATTTTAATTTCTTCATTTTTCATATACTAATTGTAAAGGGGGAAGAATGCTTTCTTAAATTTGAACTCTTCATCACAAAAAAATTGTTTAGTTTTTGTAAGTTTACTTTTGAAAGTTTAGCAATAAGTTTAGTTAACTTATTTCTTTTAACTACATTTTATTTAACATTTACTCTAATATATTAGATTCAATTTTAGTACTTCAGTTTTGTAATTTAAATTGTGATTTACTCTATAATTATAAGTAATTATCTATAAGCATTTCCAACTTCCTAATGGGATCGATATCTAGGACTCCATTAGAGCCCTTTTTTACTTCAACGATACGTATACTTACATAGTTGTTAGGTGATTTCACAATTTAAAGGTTTTAAAAGATAAAATTATTTCACTAAAATATTTTCTTTGGGTTTAAATTGCATATTTATTATTATTACTGCCGCGTGTATTTTGTAATATTGAAAAATATTTGTAAAAATAACACACACAAATTTGACTTGCATCACTTGCCCGACACACCACACTTACTGGGGGTCCATTAGTTGACCTCACTTTTCGTGGAAGTCTAGTCTTTCTTCACTAGAAGCCTAGGATCTAGCCATAGAACTTTCCTGTTGATTATCCTAGAGGACTAGTAATGGAACCATGACTATTAGAAACTACAAACACTTCTTTGCTTTTCTTGAAGATCCACATATAAGTTCTAACCTCTAGCACTTAGTAGGTGGAGCTTACATGGGGGAGCTCAAGAAGAGTCCCCATAGGACTATCTGGCCTCAGGGTTAGCCCTAGGCCGTGTGGTTTTGCTCAGTCTTGTACACACATTTAAAATCCATCACCTTCACTCACCTCATAAAACAACCAAGCCTGCTTAGCCTAATTCCCCTACTCCTTTAGAGACTCATGTTGGAGGTCCCCTACATCTTTAGCCTTTGGTTAAGATGGCAAAGACCAGCACATGAAGGATCCAACATGGGGTTTACTTGGTCCCATGGAATAATTTTATGATTAGCATTCTTATTGAATCCCAATTTTACCTAAATTCTCAAATTTAGCCTTTTGACCTTAAACTTTCCCAAAATTACCAAATTATCTTTGAAACCCTAAAATTCCTAAAATTGACCAAATTAGCCAATTTTACCCAAAAAAACATCTCAAACCCTTTTAAACACACAAATTATCCAAAGCACTCCAAAATTTTGTAAAGTTTTTGAAATTTATCAAAATACCCCCTAACTTCACAGAAATTACCAAAATGCCCCTCATGGCCCAAAAAATCTCAAAACCCCACAAATCACTCCAAACGCTCCCAAAACCAATCTTGATCACTCATTGGGCCCAATTTGACTAATTTTGACCAAAATTCCAAGTTTGCGTCCAAAGGCCTAAATTCCCTAAATTCACCCCTAATTTCCACCAAATCGACTTCAAACTTATTCAATTTCAAACCTAAATCATTCATCAACATGTACAATTCCAAGCTACACCAATTAGGAACCCAATTGAATCAGTTTCCTAATCCTTAAGTTTAATTTTGGGCCAAAATCCCAAATTTAACCATGCCTTCAAATTCCATCAAATTGAATCCCTTGGCCTATTCAATCTCCCCAATTTTGAATCCTAAACACTTCATGACATTCTCATAGAACAAATTGGACCTTCAATTGGTCTTCAGCCTAAGCCAAAGTTTTGACCAAAAATCCAACTATCCCCAAATTAAACCTCATGCCACTTCAATTTCCACCCGTGAGCTCTAAATTGCTCATGACAATATTCTAAACCAAATCCAACACCAAATTGACCCAAATATAAACCCAAAACAAGCTTAAACCCAATTTAAGGAAAAATCATGGAATTTGAGCCCAAAACCTAAATCCACCTTAAACCACTTGGTCTAACCCATCCTGGGCCACCATAGCCACCATTTAGATCCTATGACCCAGCACATATCCTCCTAGCCCACTCTAAATAAGGCATGGACCAAGGGTCCCCCAAGTCGAGGGATTTCCTTAAAAAAGTGGCTAAACCAAGGAGATCTTTGTGCAAGCCATCAAATCTGAAACTAAACACCATTAAACCTTCCTCTGGCCTCCCTGACTCAGCTAGCCACCACCTCACCTCTGGTCAGCCATCCTTATCATTGGAGAGCTCAAATTTGAGAAGAACACCCGTCATTTGAACCCCAAAATGAGCCCATCCCTTGTGGCATTTCCTCATTGGATGCTGATCCCGGCTATTTATATGCAACACTATAACAATATATTTGACTATATTTTTCAGTTATCTTTCCTTCCTTTGCAACAGTACCAAAGACTTGATCCTAGAGAAAGTCAAAATTTAACTTTTTAACTTAATATATATTAGGATACATGCAAGCATACGTATCGTTATCAAGTAATATAGGACTTTTTGATTATGCCCTAAATATCAAACCCACTAGGATTCTTCACAGTATTTTATAATTAAAGTAACCAAATATTCTACTTTAAAAAGAAAAATACTTAAACTATAGTTTTTATCATAAGAAAGAAATTTGAACTCTTTTTGGTATTTTTAATGCTTGAAAATGACAGAAAAAGTTAATAAAGATAACTTGATTTTATGTAAAAGAAAAGCACTGAATACGAAATATCTTTCTCCTTATCTTGAATCAGTATTAAGTATAGGAATTTTTTTGTGGAATTATTCAAATTTTGTTGTGCAAAATAGGAGCAATATTATTATTTACCATTAGTAGAGATGCTATAAAGAATATTGGTTAATCTAAAATTTGAAAAGTTCTGAAGACAGATTAGGCAGGGAAGTTACTAGCTCGCACTCTAGAGTTTCCTCGGTTCCCTCCACCTAAGGCTTAACATCTCGTACCAAAACCTAAAGCAATAAACCAAGTTATGGGCTTTAGACTATCATCATAAAGTCCTTTCACTCTACACCCTTCAAAGATTATTTCCCTGTTGATTTGCACTCAATCATATGAACTACATTCTCATTCGTACAATCTCATGTGATTCTTTCCAATTATTGACTGAGAAAACACCAGCCCGGTTCTTACATCTTTTCATGACAAACTTTAACATCTAGATGGGCCAGATCAAGAAGTAAATGAAGTGCATGGAAATAAATCATCACAACTTCTTCCAACATTAAAGATTAATACTCTCCACAATTTCCGTCCAACACTTTAATTACTTATCAGTTTAAGGAGAAAGATAAAGAAAACTACTCAGAATCCATGGAGAAAAAAAACCACAGTTTAAAAGTATAAATCCTTATCAAACCAACAAGAAGTCACAATTAAAACCAGAAGCAGTTTAAAACAAAAATAAAAACTTATCTCAAATCCTCCACAAAATTCTTGAAGTTCCTTTGAATCTCTTGTCTCTTACAACACTCTTAACTCTCAAATTAAAATTGTAAACGAAAGGAAAATAAATTTGTGGTGCCTGAAATTTTCTTTAAATGCTTCTCCATGAACTTCTTCAAGAACCTTTCAAAACTTCTTAAGAATTTTCAGGACTCCTCAAAAGTTTTAACTTTCTTCTTTTATAATTTTCTAAGAGATGCCATGATATCTCCTCAAAATGTGTCATGATTCAATGTATTACCAAGAGAAGCCTCCTTTCACAAGTTCTTTCACTATTTTTTCATCTTTAGTGGTTATAAACACACATTTTAGCCAATAGGTGCCTCAAATATTTCTTCAAAATTCATCAAAATGAATTAACCTGTCAAGTAACTATCACAGACGCTTAAGCGCAGGGCCTCTTACGCTTAGGCGTGGCCTTCTTTGTTTCACTGGTGCTTAGGCATCAAAACACTTTTGCAACATTTTTGCATTTTTGCTCAAAATTTGATCATTTTTCACCTCTTTTAGTACTTTTCACCTTTTTAGTTGTACCTGAAAGAAAAACACACAAATACCTTCTATTAAAGCACAATATCTCAAAAATAGGTATAAAAATGTGTCTAAAAACACTATATATTTTAGGTGTATCAAAATCCCAAATAAGTATGATTATGTATATGAGTTTCTTTAGGAGGTTCTAAAAATTTATTTTAGAATTATAGTAGTCTAATTTAGAAAAAATTCTAGTGAATGAGACCAACTTAAAGTATAGAGATCCTTAAAGTGAAGAAGAATGAAAATATGAGTTCCTATCTAATTCAGAGATACTTGTAGATTTTCCAAATATAGTACTTAGGCATTTTATTTCCTTCATTTAAAAATTTTTATTATGTATAATTTTACTTACTATATTATATCTTTAAGATTAAGAGTTTCTCAAGTCTTATACTTTTAAAAGATCAGATGTGGAACCAATTTTTGATTAGGTTCTAATCCTTAAGCTTCTCCTCTCTTTTTCAAACTTTCTTTTCTTTTCTTTTTCCTTTTCTTTTTTTCTTTTCTTTTTCTTTTTCTTTTCTTCTTCTTTTTCAGTTAAGGATTACTATATTTTGATAGGCCTTTAATGGTTTTGAATTACACTCTTCCTTTCCCAAAGCAAAGAGTTGATAATTTTCTTTTACTTAAAAAACATAATAATAGTTTGGAAAATTAATTTCAATAAAAGGGATTTAAGTATCAAAAATAAAAGTCTAAATTTTTGAACTTTTCAAAAAAAAAATTTCTTCTAATAAAGATAGTTTCACTATATTTATCATTTCTTCATCTAAGAACTTTTCACATTAAATTTTTCTACATAACATATAAAATTTTAACTAAATTTTCTTACTCATTTCTATAATCAAAATTTTACTTCCCTAATATAACATCATATACATGATCATTTTTCTTTTCAAATTAAATACACTTGTAGCTCATTCGAGAAAAAATAAAATTCAAGTTTTGAAAATATTTTTCATTCCGCCCCCCAAACTTAAATTTTTAAGAAGATTAAACAGTTTAATACCATATATATATAAGCATGAATGAAAATTGAAATAACATGCTTACAAGAATTTTTATACCCTAACTATACAAGTACAAAACTAAAAACAGGAGTAAAATTAATTTTAGATCAAATTTCTTACTTTTTAATATATAGAGATTAATGACTTCTAAGTAGCGGATACAGAAATAAAAGCAAACTAACACACTGACTTTGATTTCACAATCTCAATGTAAAAACAATCACACTGATAAGATAAAAGAAAGTACAGGGTAGAAAATTTCTAATATTAAGGTTTTACTTTAATGCTAGCAAGATTTTCAATTTTCAAAAGACATAAAAATAAGTTCATTCTTAACTAACTAAAACACATTAAACAATCAACAATTACTGCCTTAGAATTTAAAACACAATACTAGCAAAATACAAACATTAAAATAATAGTTAAAAAAAAAGTCTAACACATCACGTAGTCCAACAAGTATTAGAAAAACTAAATTTGCATAAAGTGCACATTGCAAAGTACATCACATATAATAGGGTGTTTTCATTTTTTTTGTTGCAAATATATCAATTTTAGGCATTTGGAGCAAAAGTAGCAAAAAGGATGAAATTTGGAGCCGAAATAGCAAACTCATAATCAGGATACTTTAGATTTCCCAAAATGTTGCAAACTCATAATCAGGATACTTTAGATATGAAGGGAACTCCACTCCTTGGTTACCCCTAATAAGGCTCTCCAAAGATGAGTGAAATTTCTCCTCAGAATCACTATGTCTTTTGACATAGCCATCAACTTGATCTACAAAATTTTCTGAATTTTGTATCTTATCAGCTGTAAAATTAATATTATCAATCATCTTTTGCAATAATTGTTCATGAGATTATGTAGGCTGACCTCCGGATGTAGATGGTTTCGAAGTAGATGGTCTAGATGTAGAAGCAGTGGAGGTGGACGCAGCAGACGTTGACATTCCATAACTTCTCGGAAATCCTCCTCTCCAACCATAAATAGAGTGTCAGAATATGATTTCACATTCACACTTGTAATCAATTTTAGAGGCAGCAACACTTCTTCCCACCATCAATTCTAACTTCAGCTTGCTCACACAAAGAAAATATTAAGGAATTAAATCCCAAACCTGTAGTAGTAGCAGCTGTAGCAGAACGATGATAGTTTGACAAATAATAGCTCCAATGTTGATAGACCTGCACTACTAAATGCACTAATTCAACATTTCTCTCTCCCTTGTAACTTCACTAAGATGATTCGTTGGTAATAGAAAAGCTGAAATAAAGTAGTGTCATGCCTTTAACGGTGCACTTAATGACGGTGCACTTAACTTTAAAGTGGAAAAATTGACTCTCCTCTCATTTGAAATTTTTCAGAGTCCCCATCCAACAGTCAAAACTATTATAATCTAGTCCAGTTTTGTCTCAGTAGGACTATAGTTCCAATAAAAACACGGAGTATCAGGCGGTAAATGGTAGAACAAGTTGATTACCTTTGTTGAAAAAGGTTATAATTTGCCTCTGACCATGAATCGATCCTCTTCCGCCTTAGGGAGGTTTGCACAGAATTCTCACACAAAAGAAATCACAACCACAATAGAAAAACAACAAAATCATTCCCATTATCGGTGAATGATCAAATACTCCATGAATCCACCTGGATTTTTAAAATACCTCTTAGGAATCAATTTTTATGACTATAAAGTGTCACTATATTTTTCATGAGCATTTGAACTCACAAACTTGCTTGAATCAAAGTGGGACTTCCCATTGCTCCTCTTCAGTCTTGGTGCCATTTCTAAAAATTTTCAAAAATTCTAAAATAATTTCAATGATCAAGTATAATCTACTCAAAGCAACTCTTATAAGTTTAAAGTATACTTTTTTATGTAATTTTCAATGATTTTTCTCCACTTTTGAACATGAATAGTGATTTTCAGGTTTTTCCAAATGTACTCAGAATACATGGTGAAGCTCTGACCTACAAAGAAGTGAAGCTCTTACCTAAACAAATCCAAATCTAGCAAGTTTGGCCCGAATTTACCAAGAAATCTCCAAAATAAGGTTTTCCCTAAACTCAAAATCGCGAACGTCGGAAGAGGAAGATAATGGTAGGAGAAAAAATGGAAATTTTTGGGGTTATTTTTCAAATTTAATCGTTCATGAATCGGTTTTTGTGAACAAGAGCTTAAAAGCAGATATGTGGCATTTAGGTGCCTGCCTCTCGGGTTGGTTCGTGCTTAAACACGAGGTTTGGCGCTTAGGCGCTAGTGCAAATTTTTTTTATTATTTTTGAACTTAAATAAAATGCACTATTAGCCTAAGTAAACCACCCCTAAATGATTTTATAACACTTAAATTACTATTTTCATCTTCTTTAACTCTCCTCTGTCTCAAAGTTCTCCAATATAATTAATTTGATTCGAGTTTAAAATAACACAAAATTTTCACAAACAAACACTAATGTTCATTCAAGAACTATTACAAACAAAATTTAACACTTAATTATCATTCCTAAAGAGTCTCGGATGAGAAAATTTTCCTGAATACAAACACTAAACAAACTTACACAATAACACATAATCACATAAACACTAAGAGTAATACTTAACACTAATACATAAAAAAAACTCTTAACAAACAAATCTTAGCATAGAACTTAATTCCATTCTTCATTTATTGGAACAAATTCTTGTCTTTCATTAGTCTCTCCTTGGGCATTTGGAATATAGAGTTGATAAAATGGATGATGGTGACGAGCTCTGACACAATCCTCTTCAATCCATTTCTGCTTAAGATACATCGCCTTATACAATTCCTTTATATAACTGGTATGGCTAAATTTCATTTTTAAATGCCACTCAATATGCTCTAGATGTGCATTAACTTCATTTACCTTTACCTTAATTGAAGTCATGTCAGCCTCAATTTTATTGATTTTTTTCTCTATTCCTTTGATACTAATGGTTAAGAAACCATTATACATCTCTTGTGCACTCTGAATAATTAATTTCTTCCTCATGGCCTCTTCCTTTTTGTTTAAATCCATCTCCCATGTTAACATTTTCTTCAAATCTCTCTTTCTTTTAGACTTAAGGGTTAAAATTTGAATTTTGGTGAACATTCTTTATAAAACCGTTCTATTTATAGGCCAAAATCCTTCCTATAACTCCTAGACACATCTTAAAACTACCATGGCACGTTTAAGTTAACCAATTGGCAGTTAAAAAATCTAGAAATTGCATTTTTGCACATGGTTTTTATTGCCTGCGCTTAAGCTCCAATACTTAATTCAGCATCGGGCAACTTAACGTCCAAATACTCATTCTAACATGTCTAAGTCACTTAATAAAGTCTTAAATTATTGGTAACACAAAATAGTCTAAAAAATATTACCCTAAATTTTCTTAATCATACATAAACAACATTCAAAACAAAAGCACACTGATAACTATGGGTTACCTTCCATAGAGTGCTTGGTTTAACGCCGTCAACCCGATGTAACCAGTCTTTATTATGGTTGACCCAACAACACTTGATCATTTAATTTAAGTTGATCCCCTATAAAATAGGGTTTCAGTCTATGACCATTCACTTTAAATATTTTCTCAGTTTTAGGATCTTTGATATCCACAGCTCCAAAAGGATAAACTTTCATCACAACAAATGGGCCCATCCACTTGGACTTAAGTTTTCAAGAATCCTTCGCTCAAGCCACATCTTCATCTTTTCTTTGTAAATCTCAGCACTTTCATAAGACTCATTCCTTATTTCTTCAAGCTCATTTAATTGTAATAATCTTTTCTCACTAGCATATTTCAAATTATAATTAAACTCTTTAATCAAGCAATATGCTTTATGCTCAATTTCAACTGGTAAGTGACAAACTTTCCCAAATATTGTCCTATTTAGGTACATTCCCATAGGAGTTCTATATGTCGTCCTATATGCCCACAAAGCATAGTCAAGTTTGAGTAACCAATCCATTGTTTTTGGATTTATAGATTTTTCCATAATTCTTTTAATTGCTTGATTGGATAATTGTTTAATTTCTTGATTGGATAATTTCGCCTAAACCACTTATCTGAGGATGATAAGAAGTAGCAATCATATGGTTTAAATGATATTTCTTTAACAATTTCTCCATTATGGCGTTTGTGAAATGACTTTCCCCATCAATTATGATAACTCTCGGCATTACAAATCTAAAAAATATGTTTATTTTTAAAAACTTTGCAGCACTTAGAGCATCACATCGAGGTAAAGCAACAACTTCTATCCAGTTGGATACATAGTCCACAACTAATAGTATATATACATTTTTGAAATATGGTATAAATTGTCCCATGAAATATAATCCCCAAACATCAAATATTTCAACTTCTAGCATTTAATTTAGGGGCATCTCATTTCTTCTAGAAATATTGCCTATACGTTGACATTTATCATAAGTTTTGATATAAGCATTAACACCTAAATATAGTAGGCCAATAAAATCTAGATTGTAAAATTTTGTATGTTGTTTTATCAACACCAAATGTCCCCCAAAATTAGAATTATGAGATTATTGGACAATTTCATAAGTTTCTTTTAAAGGCACACATCTTAGAATAATCGGATCCTTCCCTTGTTTATATAAAAATGGGTCATCCCAAAAATAAGTCTTAGCTTCAGATATAAATTTCTTCTTCTATTGATATGTCATTTCATAAGGTATAATATCAGTAGCAAGAAATTTCACAATGTAGACATACCAAGAACACGCCAAAAATTAATATTGAACAGTTTTTCATCTTGAAAATGTTCATCAATTTTGTTTTCAAAACAGAGTGGTTTTTCTAATTCAAGCCTGGACAAATAATCAGCAATTTGATTTTCAGTCCCCTTTCTATCTACTATTTCAAAGTCAAATTCTTGCAAAAGAATAACCCATAAACAAAATTCACACATAAATAAATGATCTCTTCATCAAAATAAACAAAAAAAATTTCTTCAACAAATACTTTGTTTTGTTCTTGTTCGCACTAAGTTTCAGCCCACTAACTTTTTTCCTGTCGTCTTCAGAGAAATGTCAGGCCAGAGGGTAATCTTTTCCTTTAAAGATGGCTGGAATCTTGCACTAATTGAAGAAATGGCACCACAGGGTGGCACTATAGATTTCAACATGGAATTTAACCAAGTCGGCATAGTATACGAGGGCCCTTTAATAAGTTTCTTCAGTCGACGGGAAAAGGAAGGGCTGCTTTCACTACTAAGGGTGGCCACCAAAGACAGTGCGTCACTGAAAGGAAAGAACATGATGGTACAACAGGACCCGATGGAGGGGCCAAGTCGTTTACCATCCATGATAGCTACGCCGACTGATGGCCTGATAAAGAAAGGATAATGTTTGTTCCACTACGAAGAACATAGTGAAGAATCGCCAGCCGATGCAAACACAAAGCTTTCTTACTAGAAGAAAGAGGCAGACAACTTAGGCAGACAACTTGCTCACTCTTATTCTTGAGGGACACATTTATGATCCAGGCATGAAAGAGACCTCCTCCAGCCAGCCAGCTATGGATGAGGAGCCTGAGTTTCTTACAAAGACAAAGATACTACCAACTTCAGATGCTCCGTGTATGGGTTACCCTATCTGCAATACCGTACAATACTAAAATACCTGCATAAGCATCAGCTGCAGGGGCATTCGTGGAGTGCCCGGACTGCAACGTCCTACATCTACAACTCTACAACACATTAAGGGAATATGCATCTACTGATGATGGATCTCAAACCGCTGATTACCTGATAGAGGCAGATCCATATGTCCCAATGGATGTAGAGCCGTACGTTCTGTGGAGTACAGAGCCAAACATTCTGTTAGACGCAGAATCGTACATTCCATTAGAGTCAGAGACAACACCAGCTTGTGTTCCCGCTGATGTTCAAATGAGGGAATACGCATGACAAATGTTGACTCCCAGTGTAGTGGAATATTATAAAATGAGCAAAGTAAATAAAGGAGACTTCGAATTCTACGAAGAATTATAAGGAAAATTCATCAACATACTAGAGGGATTAGAAATGTATACCAGAGTCTTCTTAGAGACTGACGAACAAAGTATTCTTGATTGCAGCATTTTTGACCTTAGTGATAGAGGTCAAGCAGGTTTACTTATGGAAAGGACCTACTCTGAGCTGAGGAAATGGATGCGAGGAAAAGGGTGGATTACTATCCAGTGTGGCTACTGCTACAACTTCACAAATGACAGACAGGGGAATCCGCCTGGGATCCTCAGACTCGATCAAGTAGATCCACTACCGCCAATGATAAAGTGGATGATTAAAAGAATGGTCTGCCCGCTATTTGCATTCCAAATAGTTGTATTATCAACATCTATGATGAGGGTGATTGTATTCTTCCACACATATATCATCATCACTTTGTGAGGTTTTTTTGTACGCTCTCATTCGTGAGTAAAATTAACATCTTATTTGGGAAAGAAATTGACATCGTCGGCCCTGGTGAGTTCAGAGGCTCTGTGGAGACTCCCTTAACAGTTGACTCAGTGCTTGTTCTTAATGACAACAGTGCAGACGTTGCCAAGCATTGCATTCCATGAGTACAACACCATAGGGTGTTCGTAACCTTCCGACGAATGGACAACAACAAGATGTTGCACGGATTTCAGCCAGATCTAGAGCTTGAGGAACTACTACCTTACGAGCTATGACAGGGTTGCACCTCTAAGCACATGTGAAGGGAAATCTTATCCTATAGTGTGGATTAGAAGGTCAGCTTGATCAGGAGCTCATCACAGTAGGAACAAACAGTCAGAGGATTCCTTTCTACTTTACTACATTACAGCAATATGACATGTATCATAGATGTTCAGCCTATAATGTGTACTTAGCATGAGATATTTTGGATGTACTTTGATGAATTTTGCATATTGTACTATTTGAGGCGTTGGCCTACACTTGATCTATAATATTTTGTTGGAGCAGATTAATGAAGTTTCTTTCAAAAATGTGTCCTTTAGTCAATTTTCTTTCGTGTGATGGATGGAAATGGATGGAAGCCACGAACTATGGAAGCCACGAACTACACGTTGGTTCAAAATTACAACGAACAAAGAACAAAACAAAAAAATTTTCGATGATAATAAAATTCAAATAAAAAAATGTAATAATAATGATAACAAAAAAAAACAAAACAAATCTCTTTTGAAAAATCAACCAACTAAAATAAAATTTTGAAAACATATTTTTTTAAAAAAAATTAATATATTTTTAAAAAAAAAATTAATATAACTTGATAAAAACAACAAGAAAAGAAAATAAATCTATTGAGTGGATTCTCTTGATTGCAGAGTTTCTTACTCTTTGCTCGCATAACACTACTATCTTTATCTGCATTAATTCTCTTCACATCCCTGTGGAATTTCACATTCTTCGCATAACACTACTATCTTTATCTGCATTAATTCTCTTAACATCCCTGTGGAATTTCACATTCTACATTTGATTGGGTGCCATCTCAAAAACTCACAATTTTTTACAAATCTTCTTCAACAATGTCAACCTTTACATACAACACATGTCTTTAAATTAAACACTACAAACTACTACAAACTCTGTAGAATTTCTGTAGAATTTTCACTTTCGAATCAATCCCTAATTTCTGATTCACTACTTTCGAGGTCCGTCCTTACAGTCGGTCCTTACATTCCAACACTCTCTTTTTGAGATTGATCCTTAGCTTTCAATTCTCATTTTTGAATTAGTCACCAATTTCCGATTCACTACTTTTGAGGTCAGTACTTACCTTCCGACGCTCTCTTTTTGAGATTGATCACTATCTTTCAATTCTCATTATCGAATCAGTCCCTAATTTCTGATTCACCCTTTTGAGGTTGGTCCTTACCTCCTGACGCTCTTATTTTAGATTGATCACTACCTTTTAATTCTCATTTTCGAATCAGTCCCTAATTTCTAATTCACCTTTTGGTCCTTACCATCTGACGCTCTCTTCTGAGATTGACCACTACCTTTCAATTCTCATTTTAGAATCACTTCCTAATTTCTGATATACCCTTTTGAGGCCGGTCCTTACCTTCTAACACTCTATTTTGAGATTGATCACTACCTTTCAATTCTCATTTTAAAATCAATCCCTAATTTCTTATTCACCCTTTTGAGGTTGTTCCTTACCTTCTGATGCTCTCTTTTGAGATTGATCGCTACCTTTCAATTTTCATTTTTGAATCAATCCCTAATTTTTGATTCATCCTTTTCAGGTTAGTCCTTACCTTCCGACGCTCTCTTTTTGAGATTGATCACTACCTTTCAATTCTCATTTTAGAATCAGTCCATACAGTCCATAATTTTTTTTAACTTCTGATTCACTCTTTTTGAGATCAATCCTTAACTTTCGACTCTCTTTTGAGAATGATCACTACCTTTCAATTCTTATTTTTGAATTAGGCCCTAACTTCTGATTCACGATTTTGAGGTCGGTCCTTACCTTCTGACACTCTTCTTTGAGATTGACCACTACCTTTCAATTCTCATTATTGAATCAGTCCCTAATTTATGATTCAACCTTTTGAGGTTGGTTCTTACCTTCCAACGCTCTCTTTTGAGATTGATCACTACCTTTCAATTTTCATTTTAGAATAAGTCCCTAATTTCTGATTCACCCTTTTGAGGTTGTTCCTTACCTTCCAACACCATCTAAAGTTTTGAGGTCGGTTCTTACCTTCTGACGCTTTCTTTTTGAGATTGATCACTACCTTTCAATTCTCATTATCAAATCAGTCCCCAATTTCTGATTCAACCTTTTGAGGTCGGTCCTTACCTTCTGATGCTCTATTTTGAGATTGGTCACTACCTTTCCATTTTCATTTTTGAATCAATCTCTAATTTTTGATTCACTCCATTTCATTTTTGAATCAATCCCTAATTTTTGATTCACTCTTTTTAAGGTCGGTTCTTACCTTCCGATGCTCTCTTTTGAGATTGATCATTAAATTTCAATTCCCTTTTTAGAATCAGTCCTTAACCTCTGATTCACCCTTTTAAGATCGGTCCCTACCTTCTGACGCTCTCTCTTGTGATTGACCCTTAACTTTCAATCCTTGTCATGGGATCAGTCCCTAACTCCTGATTCCTCTCTTTTCATGGTCGATCCTTAACTTTTGACCCTCTTCTCAAATTAATACCTGAATATGAAATCCTACCCAGAGGCCAGCACCTACACACTGATTCCCATCTTCCATAAATTTCTGAAATCTCACAACTCAAAATCCACAAAATCCACTCTCCAATCCCCGCACTCTCCAATCCCCGGCGAGAGTCCCTACTTCTTGACTTTGATCAAATATTCACCTACTATATTCCCCAGCGGAAGTAAATAGTACACACAATCCCACACCCCTTCTATGTCTCTTGACTTAGGAGTTTGTATTAGTTTTGTTAATCTCGTCGGTTAACACCAATACACGCGATGTGCTTGCCCGCTTGCCCAGTACACCACACCTATTGGGGGTCCATTTGTTGAGCTCATTTTTGGTTGAGGTCTAGTCTTCCTCTTTAGTAGCCTAAGGTCTAGCCATAAAACTTTCATATTGACTATTCTTAGAAAACTAGAAAAGGCACTGAAAGGCACTGTCACCATTAGAAATTCCAAACTCTTCTTTACTCAACTTGAAGTTCTACATATTGGTCGTAACCTCTAGCACCTAATAGGTGCGGTCACTATGGGGGAGCTCAAGAAGAGTTCCTATAGGATTATTTGACCTTATGGTTGACCCAGGGTGTTGACCTAGAGCTAAAGCACTCACAGCCCGCACTCACACTCTCTCATAACCCTAAACCCTAAATTTCTAACCTTAGTCCCTTGAGCCTTTGGAAGACTCATGTAGTTGGCCCCCTAAACCTACTAGCCCTAGCCTAGGGTTTAGCTAAGACCAGTACATAGAGGAGCCCATAGAGGAGGAGCCAAATGGGGTTTCCATTGGTCCATGACTTATTTATGGTGGTTGGCACCCCAACTCTACAAAAATGCCCAACTTAGCCTTTTGCCCCTAAACTCCCCTAAATTAACTGATACCCTTGGGACCCTAAATTTGGCCAAATTTCCTAAATCTATACAAAATACCCAAATTTGTTCAGAAATCATTTCAAACTTTTTGAGAACACCCAAATTCCCTAAATCACCAAAAAATTGCAAAATTACCAAAATACCCCTCCTTAGCCCAAATTTCCAAAAAATCCCAAAAATTCCAAAAATAGTTCATATATTCCTAATTCCATTTTTCTCAACAATCACATGACCCAATTTGGCTAATTTGACCATCATTGACCAAGATCCCCAAAATTACCTTTAAAGGCCCAATTTTTCTTAAATTTAACTCAAATCTCCATCAATTTGACCCCAATCTCCACCAATTTCAATCCAAAACTCAAATAACCCTTCATATGACCAAAATAAACCAAATCCAAGCCTAATTGGCCCATGCTTTGAGCCCAATTTTGATTTAAGCCAAACCCCCCATTTTTGTCACATGACCTAATCTCATCAAATTGAACTCATAGTCCACTCAATTGGACATAATTTATGTTGAAAACTCTTTATAACATTCCTAAACATCAAACTTGACCATCAACTAGTCTTGTTGTAGCCTCAATTCTAATTAATTTTGACCGAAATCCAAAAAAAGCCCCAAATTTTTCCCCAAATTGACTATGTCCCCAAATTTCACCAAACTGATTGCCTTAACCCCAAAATTGGCGCCCAATTTTTGTTGAAAACTATTCGTGAGGTTCTTATTGACCATTTGCAACAATAAATTTGGATTTAGCCCAAGGCTAACCAATTCTAGACCCTAGTCTAGCCCAACATGCCCAAATTGACCAAATCTCCAAAATCCTTCAAATTGACCTTCCAATTGAACTCAAAACTCTTTCCATCCTTCACCAAAATTGTTCCTTACAATCATCTACACTAAATAGAACACTTACTTGTGCCAATTAAAATGGCTAACCTAGCTGAAACCCAATTTTTGGTCATTATCACTCACTTGGACCCTTTCACCATAACCCTTTCACCAAAAATTGACTTAACCATGTCTAAGCCACCAAAGTAATGATTTCACAGCCACCAACACTTTCCTAAAGAATCAACTAGTCTTGTTGTAGCCTCAATTCTAATTAATTTTGACCGAAATCCAAAAAAAGCCCCAAATTTTTCCCCAAATTGACTATGTCCCCAAATTTCACCAAACTGATTGCCTTAACCCCAAAATTGGCGCCCAATTTTTGTTGAAAACTATTCGTGAGGTTCTTATTGACCATTTGCAACAATAAATTTGGATTTAGCCCAAGGCTAACCAATTCTAGACCCTAGTCTAGCCCAACATGCCCAAATTGACCAAATCTCCAAAATCCTTCAAATTGACCTTCCAATTGAACTCAAAACTCTTTCCATCCTTCACCAAAATTGTTCCTTACAATCATCTACACTAAATAGAACACTTACTTGTGCCAATTAAAATGGCTAACCTAGCTGAAACCCAATTTTTGGTCATTATCACTCACTTGGACCCTTTCACCATAAATTGACTTAACCATGTTTAAGCCACCAAAGTAATGATTTCACAGCCCCCAACACTTTCCTAAAGTCCAGGCTATACCCTCATAAAACCACCATGAAAAGATATGGACCAATGGATCCCCAAATTAAGGGATTTTAACCCATTTTTGGACCTAACTTGAAATATCTCCAACATCATCACTTACCCTTGAGAGATAATCACCATTAGTCACCCCTAACTTCCCTGAGCCAAGAGGTGACCAATGTCTGACCTTGGTGGCCAGAAAATGGCCAAAACCATGGCCAAGACAAGGAATTTTCACCCAATTTAAACCAAAAGGCCAAATCAGCCCAGCTGCTCATTGGAGCTTCTCTGCCCTCCACATAAGCAACCAAATGCAACCCTCAATTGGCCCTTGCAGCCAGCCTAGACCATTTTATTTAAACTCCCCTTCCATGGCCCAAAAAGGCCAAAAGGAGAGAGCTTGAAGTTCCTTGAGGAAACTGTAAAATTTCTTCCAGAGCTTCCTGGAGACCTCTTGAGCTTAACAAAACCTTCCCTAGCCACTCAAAGCCAATGCTCGAGTTCAATTTTGGAGCTCAATTTCAAGGCCAAAATAAGACATCCTCCAAACCTCCACCAAATTCAAATTAATTGCTCCCACGCCATTCCAACATCAAGAGAGGAAGATCCTCCATAAAAGCCCCATCACCCGGTTACCCTAAGGTGGACTTCGAGCAAACCCCAAATCGGCCTTGGTCGAATTTGGGTCTAGGCATTTCACCACAACCACAGGCTCCATCGCTAGGCTCCTGGGACCCACACAAAGCTTCTACAAGCATCCAATCCAGGCTACCCCCCTTGTACCAAGATATTGAAAGTTAACCCTAAACAGAGCTTCTTTTAATTATTCATGAATATAAAGTCAATTTAAGGGTTCATCAACCGTATAGATGTGTTTTACTAGTCAAGGTGAGTATTTTAAAAAATTGCACTAAATTTTATTGAGAATTAAGTGATATATTAGCATTTTATGGACGGTTTTTGGGTCTAAGGTTTATTTGGGAAGATGACCCGTGACTCTCAGATCGAGCGTGTATCGATCGGGCAGCCCTGATCGCGTCAGACGGAGTGTAGTCTGATAGGTGTGGTAAATGAGCTGGCTGACATTGCCCAATCTAATAGTGACACATGGCCGGTTTGATGTGTATGAGGCTGGTTTCTTTTCTTTTTTTTTTTTTTTTTCTTAGGGGCTTTTTCTTATTTATTTAATCCCT
>NW_018250333.1:100972-104889 GCF_001263595.1 Phalaenopsis equestris | reverse complement strand
ATAAAAAATACATAACTTTGTGTAGAAAAATCACAAAAATAAAATAAAAATACCATCTTGCTCAGTGAACAGAAGAAAACAATGTGGATTAAAATTTATGTCTATTTGATGAAATTTTTATTTTTAAGAAATTAATTACTGTTAGGAGTCTTTTAACTCTCCATGCATGTAGACATTTCACCATAGCTTGAATTGTTGGCATGTTGTAGCCTCTGTCAAAGGGAATACTCCTTGATTTTTAAAAAGTCAGAGAATACCTCTAGATAGAGATCCATATTTTTCAAGTTTATATTTATTATTTGGATAATTTAATCGTAATAATCAGCATGTTGCTTAGAAAAATCCAAAAAAAAATTTGGTAGGTTCATTAGGACCAGAGAACCCTTAGGAAAATTTCTCATGAGTCAAGTCATTTAAAATGAATCTAATCTTCATAAACCCTAAAAAATTAAGGTAATTAATTTTGGAAAACATAAACATTAAAATGACTTGATTTTTTATCTCCACTTTTAATTAAAATCCAGAGAACTCTCCATAAAAATTTCAAAACATTTTGAGTCCATTTGATGGCCTAGTTTGATTTTCCAAATTAAATATCTTCTTTGGCACTATAATGATTTTTAAAAAAATCAAAATATAAATAAAAAAATTATGAAAACTGGTTTTTAGAGTTCTTTGTGGTCAAAGGAATTTTATAAAAATAAAATGGTATTTAAAATAAAAACTTCATTTTTAGCGTATTTTTAAATATTTAAAATAATTAAAAATTCATAAAAATCACAAAAATAATAAAATTCATGGAAATGTTCTAAATTTTTTTCTAAGTACTTAGAAACGATTGGAATATTTCTCCTTTCCTGATTTTCACAATGAAGATGTGGTATTTTGAAGCTTAAAATAATTTTTAAAGGCTAAAAAAAGGATTTCCACTAAAATAATTCCAATAAATCAAAGAAAAAATATAAAAATATAAAACTTGCCTCTATGGTTTTTTTGAGATCAGGGAGATTTTTCAAAAACATAAAACTTAATTTTCCACATTTAAAATATTTTATATTTAATAAGTACACCTAAAATTAAAATAATTATAACAATTTAAATAAAATTCCAAATATCATGAAATTTGGTCTAAATAGTTCTCTGATCTAAGTCTACCTTCAGTAAAAATTTCAAAGGATTAGCCTTTTCTTGGTCAAGTTATGGAATTTTCTTTGAAAAAACTTATTTTTTGCATAAAAATAGTTATATAAATTAAATTAAATTTTAAAAAATCACGTTTTCTCCTCTGATGACTTTATTGACCCATGGATAAGGTAAGAAAAAAATTTCAAAGTCATTTGAATTGAATTTGACAAATTATGAAGTGTCAGAGCCTTAGGGGCAAAAGTGTAATTTTTGGAATTTGGCCTTAATTAACATTTAAGCTTAATTCAATGAGGGAAATGGGCAACCTTTGATCTTAATTAACTTGTTTGGATGACTAAAATTAAAAAGGGGATTAATTGGTAGAAACTAACCTCACTTTCCTAATTAAAAGGATAAATTAAAAAATTATTAAATTATTTAAATTTGGAAGTTTATTGAAATTAAATGAACCTAGGACTTAGGGGTATGACTTCTGAAGTCAATATTTAATCAATTTAATACCTCTATTTGATTTTCAAATAAAATTCAAATAATGAATCATGATCACCTAAAACTTAATGTTTTCAAATTTAATTAAGACACTCACCTAGGTCTTAAGGGCTTAATAGTGATCTAAGTTAAATCAAGACTGATTAAATGAGGATTAGAAAAGCAAACATAGCTCAAATTTAACACCTTTAAAACACTACAAGCTCATGTAGGACCAAAATTTGGCTAAGTGTTCCAACAACATTAGCTTGCCTCTTTTAAGGGTCTTCATTCACATAATCTTCAAATTTAAATTACAAAAGATAAAATTACCCTACAAGCCCATGTAGGACCAAAATTTGGCTAAGTGTTCCAACTACATTAGCTTGCCCCTTTTAAGGGTCTTCATTCACATAATCTTCAAATTTAAATTACAAAAGATAAAATTACCCTACAAGCCCATGTAGGACCAAAATTTGGCTAAGTGTTCCAACAACATTAGCTTGCCCCTTTTAAGGGTCTTCATTCACATAATCTTCAAATTTAAATTACAAATGATAAAATTACCCCACTCTTAGGGATAATTAGCATGCGTCAATGGTTCATTGAGCATTAGGGCATTCATAGGATGAATTTTTAAGCAACATAATAATTTTAAAAGAGCTCAAAGCTTTTCACCAGGTGATAATAGGGAAGCATGGACCTGCTTCTTCCTCCTAACCTATTTGATACCTCAGAGGTCTAATAAACTTAATATGTTTTTCTTAACAAAATCATCCTTAATTAAACTCTAAAGGACCAACCAAGATATGACATAGGACTAGCAAAATTACCAAAACCTACTACCAAACCCTTACTTTTCGCCTCTACATGAAATGCCCTCACATGCATTTTAAGTTTCACGTGGTGGAACGAGAAGACTCGTCAGGTACGCTTTTTATAGTATAAAATTGACAGGATGAAACACCTAAATATTTCTCCTCAGAACTGAAACCAAACATTAGGATAGATTGGGAAGTCACCAAGGTTATCCTCCAGATCCATGACATCCCCTAGTTCTTCTTCCTTTGCATTCCAAAAACTATATGTTCCAAATTTGAGCCAATCATATTTCACTCCTCTTTGTCTGATATCATTGAAATGTCCTATCCTTTTAAACTCCTTGAAGATAATAGTTCTTGATTTTTATCAAGAGTTTTCTTAGGTGACTTCGGTCATTTAAGATATAATTAACTATAGGGGCTTGCCCTTATAGGAAGCTTGTCCGAACCCAGCTTAATATAAAGCCTATTTAATTCTTCATATTAAATTGGGGAAATTTTCGGCAAATAAAATGGTTTCGCAGACCAAACAGACGTCATACATTTCTTAGTATATTTCATCAATCCTCAGCCTCAAGTCTTGTGTTTATTCTTCAGGATAGATACAGTGTTTGAGGTTCAACGCTCTTTCATTTAAACTATGAAAAGTATGGGGTCAGTTTGATTTCATATTTTTCTAAACATTAAAATGTCCTTCTGAAGTGGGCGATGGGATTTTGATTCCGGTGTCCGACAGCTTCTTACGGGCAACTCCCGAAACTGAAATAGTGCCGACAGTACCACTATCCATTTTTAATGGTTTCCCATATGAAGCAACGAGAGAAAATAAAACTTCATGATTAAATAGATGCAACTTTAAGCCCGAAAAATGAATCCAAACCAATAAAATCAGTAGTTCTAAGTTTCGATCAAAATCAATAGACCACTTTGAGAATTTCATAAATCTATTTTCAATTCTCTAAAAAAGTTTCACAAAAAGCATGGTATAATCTTGATCATTTGCAAGTTGTATAAAGATATGTTTACCATCCAAAACCTCTATTCTCCATCATCCCTTCAATTTAAGCAAATCAATCTCTTTGCGGATAAGTTCAAGTATAGGATGGACATAAGAAAACTTCCCAACCAAAGCAAAACGACAAGAGGGAGCCAACATATTTGTTTCAACTTTAGAAATAAACATAGTCAATTTACAAAAATTTTTCCCTAGCTTTTTCACAAAAGAAAATTCACCTCCAACGTTAAAAGAATCATGAAAGCCTTGACGAAACATAAAGGAATTGGGAGAGCCAGAGGTCACCCCACCTCCCTTTAAAATCGCATCGACAAAAGACTGAGAGGGCGGCATTGCGAAAGAAATGAAGGCAAGAGAAGCAGAGAAACAGTGAAGGAAAGATCTCACTAGCCATGGAGAAGGTAGGGAATTACGAAATTGCCCAAGATGCCAGAGCTTCGAACCCTAACCGCCGCCATCTTTATATG